>NC_056748.1:322307770-322376828 GCF_019279795.1 Protopterus annectens
TTTGCAACTCTGAGACTCTTCTTGCTGAAGTTATTGCTAGGAGCAGAGCTATTTTCCAGGATAAGAATTTTATCTCGGCTGTATTGGCTGGCTCAAAAGGAGGCAGTGTGAGCTTTTCCAAGAGAAAATTGAGGTCCCATGCAGGTATTGGTGCTGTCCTTGGAGGTGTTATGTTTTTGGTCCCTCTGAGGTACTGCCTTAGCAGTGGATGTGAAAAAATAGTTGGGTCCATATTATAATGAGCTGAAATGGCAGAGGCATGGATCTTAATTGATGAGAAGGATAGGCCTTTGTCCAGCATCTCAGTTAGGTATTGTAAAATCTGAGGAATATTTGGTACAAGCGTGTCAATTCCTTGTGCTTGGTTCAAAGCATAGAATCTCTTCCATTTTTCTGCATAAGTTTTTGTGGTGCTAGGCCTCCTGGCCTCCAAAATAACATCCATAACTGCTTTAGAGAGAGGTGTGTTCTGAGTGGTTATATTATCTTTCAGAGACCACCAGGAGACAATACTTTTTAGTGCTTTCTTTCACGTTTAATACAGTGAACTTCTTCAGAAAAAGAATAGACTTCCCAACCTCTTCTTTTATACATCAATAAAGGAAATGATATCATTGAATTAATTAACCACCTTGAGTCATAAAACCCTATGTTACATTAATATGTAGAACATCTTTATATGTATATTATATAAATTTATCATCTTTTTAAATCCATGTTGATTGAATATAAAAAAGTTTTTAAATGTATTTTATAAATTACTTATGTATATGTGTATGTATATTTACTGTGGGCTTAACAAAATTCACCCACCTTTTTTCTTATAAATACAAATGTGAATTTAATGAATGTGTGTGTGTGTATGTGAATACACGAACCTTCACAAACACTTTACAATACTTCCTTTGCTGTTCAAATACTTTCTTAATTTTATAAATGTGTAAGTATTCTATAATACATGTCCTAAAAGTCTGATTAAGCTAAAATAAATACTTAATGCATAAAAACTGATCACAGACTGTGAATAAATGATCAAATACATATCCTAATGAAACCCAACAAGTTTGTTAAAAAATATGAAAAATGTATGAAAAATATATGTAAAAAATTATATAAATATGTAAATGTAAATAATATGTATACACGTGAAATGTGGTCATTTGGCTAATTTTCATAAGAACATATTTGACTAATATTGTTCATACTAAATCTACCTATCAACCAAAAAGCAGGCAGGGAATGAGGGTAATTAATGTTTCCAGGCTGTGGCAATGTTGAGTCCAAACACTTTTTAGATACCATTGTAGCTTCCTCATATGCAGTCTTGCACATGGAATTAGCAGAATGCAGGAAGCCATGAAGCACAAAGCCTGCAGAATTTTTCTTGCAAATAACTGGGTCTTTGTTGCCATCTTTTCAAAGTAAGAAGTCAGTTGCCTTTGTTTGTCTGGCGTGAGATAAGCCATCTGGGCAGTTGTATTTAAGCTTGCATCCAGGAATATTATCTCTTGAGAGGGTACTAGTTTTGATTTATTTTCGTTTACTGTGTACCCTAGGCAAATTAGTAATCTTTTTACAAACGTCAGATGCTTCAGTAGAATGTCTTTGTTCTCTGCTTGAATAAGGCAGTCGTCCAAGTAGGGATATATTTGAATTCCTCTTTGTCTGCAAAATGCAATTACTGGTGCCATGCATTTCGTGAAGACCCTGGGCGCAGCAGATAAGCCAAAGGGCAGTGCAGAGAATTGGTAGTGCATTGAGCCAGCTATGAATCTGAGATATCTTCTGCAAGATTGTCTTATTGGGACATGCAGGTATGCCTCTGAGGTCCAAAGTTAAAAGTCAGCCCTTCTTGCCCAGCATGGGCAGAAGCTGCTGCAGAGTCAACATTTTGAAATTTGGAACGTCCAGAAAAGTGTTTAGAATAGACAGGTCCAATATTGGTCTCCAGGTTTTGTCCTTTCTGGGTACCAGGAAAAGTCTTGAGTAAAATCCTTGTCCCTGCTCTTGCTGTGGTACTCGCTGAATACCCTTATGTCCATGAGAAGAAACTTGCTTTTATGCCTCTGCCCATTGTCTGTCTGGCAGGTCTGACATACCTTTTGTCTTTGGAAGGGTGTGAAAGTGGAACCTGTAGCCCTGAGAGACTATATTCAAGACCCATTTGTCCTGGGTGATCATGTGCCAATTTTGTGAAAAAAGTGCTAGCTTTCCCCCTAAGGGTGCTGCTAAAAGATAAGTGCTTGGCATTGGCAGAGGAAAGTCATTGGGACTGTTTCCTATATGGCTGTGATTTGTCTTCTCCGCTTTTGGAGGTAGAAGCACCCCATTGTTTAGGCCTGTATGAGCCTTGGGGCTGGGGTCTGCCTCTAGGGCATCTGTATCTGCCTCTTTGTGGCCTGTCTGACACTGGAAAGGACCAATTCTTTGAAGGCCAGTTCCTGCTAAATCTGGGTGGTTGTACCTGTAAGAAATCCTTAACTGTCTGCATAGATTTCGCTTTATCCTTCATTTTCTTTAATACCTCTTCTGCCTTAACACCAAAGTATCATGCTGTAATGGAGCATCCAATAATTTTGCTTTAACATGATCAGGCAGATTCTGTTCCTTTAACCAAGCATGCCTTCTAATGACAGAATCTGCAACAGCGGCCCTGCAAGAGGCCTCCAGTGAATCAAAACCACATTGCAAAGTATGCTTTCCAGCTTGTTCAGCTGCATGCAATAAATCCTGCATTTCCTTGTTTTCAGAACATTCAGAATTTGTCAACATTTTCTGTTTTAGCAGTGACATTAAGAATTGCTGATATTTAAGCATATGAAACTAACAATTTAAAGCCCTTACAGCCAAGGTAGCAGAAGTGTAAACTTTTTTCCCCCATCTGTTCAATGCCCTAGAATCCCTATCATAGGGGATAGGATTTTTTGCAGTGGAAGCCTTGACCCCTTTGGGACCCTGAGATATAGCTTCTGGGTCAGCAGCAGGGTTTTTATATAGAAATTTATGAGAATCTGGAGCCCTGTAGTATCTGTCTGGCTTAACAGGTGCAGGGGGTAAAGAGTCAGGAGACAGGCCGGACTCTGAAAATAAATCATCTACAATGTTTAGAACAGGTGGAATAGCAAGAGGTCTGTGCTGAGGCAGTAAAAGAAAGTCTCTGAGCCTTTTCTTAGATTCTGAGTAATCTTTGCTCTCCCAGTGAAAATGCTCCCTTCATGGTATGCAGGGTTTCCCCAAAAGAATAATCCTCAGGAGGAGAGGCTGAAGGAATAGATTCTTCAGCATCAGAATCCTCACAGGGAGGAAGAAAGTATCCCTGTTCTGAAGAGGAGTCAGAGGAAATGGAAACCTGATCAGAAGAATCATATTCTGTGTCTTGCCTAGGCCTCTTATCAGGAGGGGGATGGGAACCCCTGATCAAAGTAATTAGGTCTTCGGCCATTTTAAACATCTGTTTTTTAGGCATGGAAGTCTGTCCAGGAGAATGCTGTACTTGTTTCTTTGTCTTTAAAGCGGTTTTTGCCATGGAAGCTGAGGTTGGCTTGACATATAACTGTGTAGGTCTGAAAACACCCTCAGAAGCCGATGCCTGCTCAGTGGCTCCGGACCCATCTGAGGGAATAGTTTCTGAGTGTCCAGTACCTTGAGTATCCAGAGGCCTAGTTTTCTCCACGTTGGAGTCGGAAGAGGTCTGTGGCTCTGAGGTAGCGGGCATCAGGGGCTGTGAAAGCGCCTCACTGAGAACCGGCCACTGGCCTAGCGGAGGCCTCGTCTTCGGTTTTGGACCTCGGATGCCTGTCCTTTTCCTTGCGCTTTTTATAAACTCCGGTCATCGGCTGTTCCGACAGCATTATATAATTAAACCTTAGGCCAAAGTAAAGAAAGGCAAAATCGTACTGACGCTTAATAGTGCGTTGGTTAAATCTAGCACAAAACCGACTGCTAGCAACGTCGTGGTCAGGGCCTAGGCAAGGAATACAGTAAGAATGAAAATCCTTATGAGGTATTTGCTTCCCACAAGAAATACAATTGTTAACTTTTTCTGAAATCAGTCTGGAGCAAGAAAAAAAGTTTCCCCAATGGGGTACTTAGCTTTATTGAAGACTTCGGATCTGAAATTCGATTTCGAAAAGCTCAAGAGTCGGCCGACCGGCACTTGTGAACTGCTTTTGCTTTGGGCACCGCGAGGCAAGAAAAACTGAATAAAATAGCGTCGGCTGCGTCTTTTATACCCCTGGTGCACTGATGTCAGGGAAGAGGTGACAGCAACCAATGCTGGACCAGGACTTTGGAATTCAGGCCGAATGCGGGTAGCCTGCCAGCAGGATAACCCAAGTGTAATGACTGCTACAGTGAAACAATATGAACATCATGGTGACAATGAGTTTTGATCTTTCTTCTGTATACTTCATGTGGAGACATGGAACTGTAAGCATGGAGGTAATGAGTACAAGAATTCTTCTGCTACAGGTGAGAAAATGTGTCCACCGCAACCTCCTCTTTACCTGTTGAACTTAGCAGAAGACAGAGAGGACATTTTTTCAAGCAGAAAATAATTTGTATTCCCAAAGTACCCCAACTTTTGGCAAAACCCTCACTAGCCACAGACTCTGGACTTGCAGCTATGAAGTATGAGTACAGAAGCAGCTTAGACAGCCTAACTGCTCATTTAGTTTTGGGGGGGTGGGGTGGGGCGGTGGTATGATTGCTGAGAGAACACTGCTGCTACTGCCAGATAAGAATCATCTGCCAGCACATGTATAGCCTTGTGCCCCTTTCTTGTTTAGCCAGCATAAGATAGAATGGTTGTCTGTCTGTCTGAATGAGGACAGGCCCAGAAGTAACTTGGTCTCCAAGGCTATTAGGGCAATGAGGATCCCTCTTACTCCAACTGGCTGAAAACAGCACTCTGTCTCCATGAGAGACTACATTCTCTGCACCACACTGGAGCCTAGATTAGCTCCAGTTCCTGCGGGGGAAGAGTTATCAGAATCTGTGACAGGTTAGGCTGCATAAAAGTAATACTGACAGGAGACTAGAAGGGAATTCCCACTAATCCAGGTCCTGATGACAAGAACTGTCCACCACTCCAGAGTCTAATGCCAGAGGTCTTACAGCAAATGAACGTCTAAGTGTGCAGTTCCTCTGAAGCCAACACATGCATCACTGGGAGAGTAAATAGCACCAGAAAGATCATGATGACTATTAAGACCAGGGGGAGCAACAGTCTGAGCCTCAGCCCAGCAAAACATCCCCACTCAGTCTGCCAAGGGAAGTACTGCGAGTTTAGCTCTGATCCTATTAAAGCAATGACAACTTTTTTTTTTGTTTTCTTTTAGCTGCTGGGGACGTTACTTATGAAAGTAGACATACAAGACATTTTTTAAGTAAAAGCTTAGAGAGACAGAGGAGAAGCAGCAGGAAGTTCTGCATCTCTAAAATAAAGTTTAGAGAGGAAAGACTACAGGAAGATTGTATATGCAAGTTTTGAAACATCAACTTCACCTAATTTCATCCACAACTCAAGTCTTTTTGTTTTAAAACTTCACATTTTCTGGCCTGAATGCGAGTTTATCATTTCCAGTTTTGAGAAATTATATTTTCTAAGTATTACTTTTGAGAAGGAATTACATACAGTTACTTAAAGTCTGTGTATTAATTATGAGGGGGACAATTTTTCAGGATTGTGAAAAAAGTGCACAAGGACTCAGGAAAATACAAAACAAGTAAACACGGATATGATAATACACTTGATATATATTTTCTTTTCTCTCACAATATTATGAATTATGAAATTAGTGTGATTATATAAACAGAAGTTACATATCTAGTACTACAAGGGTTCCCTTCTTTTCATTGGTTTATGTACACAAACAGTGCTAGAAAACGTTTTTTTTTTTTTTTTTTTTTTTTAATTAATTGAATAATATCATACAGGAACACCAGGTAGCTATTTTTAGTGTCAGGTTGCAGTTTTTTTTTCTGGTGTACTGGTACTAGTATGTGACATTCCAAAAATTCTCAGTGAACACACACACCTGTAGTAACAGGTTATTTAAACTTTTTTTCCTCCTCCTCCTGAGCCTGCACCTCCCCTTTCCCTTATTTAGTTTTTTTTTTTTATTTTTAACTTGTGTGTGTGTGATTTGTGTCAGGGGGTATGGTGTTGTGCCAGAATGTTTAAAAAAAAAAAAAAAAAAAGAAACTATATATATATATATATATATATATATATATATATATATATATATATATATATATATATATACATACACACACACACATACATAGTGTGTATGTATATATATATATATATATATATATATATATATATATATATATATATATATATATATATATACATACACATACATAGTGTGTATGTATATATATATATATATATATATATATATATATATATATATATATATATATATATATATATATATATATATATATATATATATATATATATATATATATATATATATATATATATATATATATATATATATATACATACATACATATATATATATATATATATATATATATATATATATATATATATATATATATCAAGTCCACTTTGTAAATTCAAAATACTGAAATCTCGAATTTCAGTATTTCGAACTTACAAAGACGCGGACTCACATTTTCGAAACTGACAGAAGCATGAAATTCAAAATACCGAAGCACGGACATTTTGAATTTCTGCGTCTGGTGGTGTGGTGTTTGGATGTTTTGGTTTAGTTTTGGTAAGTGTGTGTAAGTATGTTGGCTAGGGGTTTAGTGTAAGTGTGTGCTGTGACTGTTATGTGTGTGCTTGAGGGACTGTAAGTTGTGTGTGTGAGTTTTGTTTGTGTTTCTGTTTGCGCGATCTCGGAGTTAGAATATATAAGTAGGGGGGTGTGGGGGTCTTGTCCCCCTGCTTACATGTAGTTTAGATGTATTTGTTTAATTATGGGGGGGGGGTTTGTGTATGTTGCATGTGTAGATTTGGTGCAGGATTTTGAATTTCGTGGTTGTGTGTTTCTGAGTTTATGAGTTGTGGTTGGGTTTTCGGCTTTGTGGTTTTGAAATAATGAAATTCGAGATTTTAGTATTTCGAAATTACAAAGTGGACCTATATATATATATATATATATATATATATATATATATATATATATATATACGGGACTGCACAGAAAGCTGGGTGGTGTGAAGTTTAGCCCTTCTTCAATTAGTAGGCTTTCATTCATACTTTCTTTAAATTACTTGTTCTTACTTTTGTGTACAGTCAGATGTAGGGTTTAATTAAAGAGGAAGTCAACGTTTAGATCCTAAAATGGTATACCTTAGGCTTGGTAACAGATTTTGAATGTTTGGTTTCAAGATACATTTTTGCTGTGGGTCAGTCAGGCTGAAGGAATGCTTCTCCCTAGATCATTCATTAAAGCAATGCCAGACTATATTACACAAGCCTACAAAGGTGACAGTATGAGGCATTGCCTTATCAGAATATTAGATATTTCAGCCTTCCAAGGATGAGACCTAACAGCACCAGGAGTGCTCACTCGGTATATGGACTTAAGTTTGCACAGCTCAGCATCCTGTGGTGCTTGCATACATATAGTGCAAGGAGCACTCATAGAGGGTATCCAAAGGGAAGAGAGCCCAGCAGTCCTTGTGCATTGCATGTCTACAATACTAGCTAGGAGTTCTCAAGTTAACAACATGTGACTTGTCAAGGGTACATACCTAGAGTGTGCAGACTGCCAAGCTACCTAGAGTGCTTTGGGACTCAGGAAATAGGATGAAGTAGGAACAAGGCACATAATGTGATGATCTGCACACCTTGCACGGCAATGGTCCACATACTGGGTGGGGCACATGCATGTTTAAAAAGTGTATGGTGGAAGAGAACAAACAGTACATCTGCATGGGCACCACACCTCTTACCCTCTTTAGCAGAAGAAATACAGACAAAGCCAAAATTAATGGGGGTAACAATTTATTTATTTTATTTTAGATTTGTTAACTGGGATGGTCCGACTGGATACTTGTCCATTTTCAGCAGAGTCCCGGGGAGAAAAGCTCCAAATTACATATAGAAATTACAAATTACAAATATTAGGAACATAGCACTTAAGTTATAGGCATTACAAAATAGATAATCCAATAAATTGAGGTTACATACAAGCTGATTGTAGACATAGTACATACATACATCCATGAGCCCTAAGGCATACTTTTCAATTAAAAGCAGTAGTTAAGATAACATATTACTTTGGGTTTAAGAAATTATATTTACACAAACAATACTTACAGTAGCTAACATAAAGGATCTCATTGGTTGAATGAGGAGAGATGGACGGGCAGGCGATATGTGGGATCCTAGTCTGGGTTGGTACAGGGAAATATCCAGTGTGATTTGAGGTGGCTTTTAAGTTTGTGTTTAAATATAGTTGGTGAAGACTCTAGGGTTATGTCAACTGGTAGTGAGTTCCAGTTTTTACCGACAGAGTTGGCGAAGAGGGAGTCGCCTGCAGCATGGTTGGATTTGATAATAAGTACTAGAAGTTTGGTGGATGAGCGGAGTGTTCGGTTGTTGCTGTAGGGGCAGATTATGTTTCTTAGGGCTGGGCTGGTGTCCAGATGGTGGAGGATTTTATGGGCAACTTTGAGCTGGTTGAGCTGTAGGAGGTGGGGTAGTTCCAGCCAGCCCAGGAGATTCAGGTTCTGGCAGTGGTGGGTATGGTAGGGTGAGCCAGTTGCAAATCTAGCAATGTGGTTGTAGCATGATGACAGTTTTTTAAGATCGGTTTTACTCAGGTGGGAGAAGAGAGGGGAGGCATAGAGAAGGGTAGATAGGAGATGGGAGTGGGCAATTGCAATTCTAGCTTGCGGGGTGAGGAACGATTTGATCCTGTAGAGACTACCAAATTTTTTATTGATAGTTTTTATAGTTTGATTGATGTGTGCATCAAACCTGAGGTTGTTGTCGATCGTGATACCCAACAGCTTAGTTTGGTTTGCTGTGGAGATGATGGTACCATTATTAGCCGTTATGCTGAACAGTGGTGAGGAGGTCCTATATGTTGGGGTGAAGAGAAGTAACTTAGTTTTGTTGGGATTAAGTATTAGGCGTTGGTTTAGTAGCCAATGTTCAACCTTGTTGAAGGTGCTTTGGGTTATTGTGGTAAGTTTTGCTAGGGTGGAGGCAGAGCAGATCAAGGTCGAATCATCTGCATATTGAATGCAGGTAGCCTCTGGTATGACTGTGCTAAGTTCATTTATAAAGATGGAGAAAAGAAGGAGACCTAGTATTGAGCCCTGTGGGACTCCAAGTCTGATGGAGAGGTGTGAGGAGAGTTTTCCCTGCCACAGTACAGCCTGTTGCCTGCCTTGTAGGTAGGACTCAAACCATTGGAGGGCCTGTTTGTTTAAGTTGTAGGCCTCCAGGCTATTCATTAGCATTTTGTGATCCACCATGTCAAAGGCCTTGGACAGGTCTAGAAAGAGAGCAGAGGACAGTTTGTTATTGTTACGACTGTGGTTTATAGTGTTTGAGAAAGAGAGGAGGGCTGTTGTAGTGCTATGATTAGGCCTAAAGTTGGATAGAAGTTTGTTCTGCGTGAGATATTTCATGAGTTGAATATGAACACACTTTTCCATGATCTTAGCTAGTGGTGACAAAATGGCTATGGGCCTGTAGTTAGACAGTTCAGTGGAACTGCCCCCTTTGTGAAGTGGTATGACATGTGAGATTTTCCATATGTCAGGGATAATGGCTTCTGATATGGATCGGTTAATAAGGACAGAGATGGGGTATGCAATTGCATCTGCAGCCTTTTGTAAGTAGTCTGCTGGGAGGAGGTTGGCAGCCAGGGTGGTGGGACTTAATTTCCTAAGTAGGGTCTTAATGAGTTGAGTGGGGACTGGTTTGAGACTGAAGGGAGTTATAGCTTTGGAATTGGTTATGTTAGGATTAGAACCAGTGGGTGTGAGTTGGTTTGCTAAAGTTTGGATGGTTTCAGTGAAGGTGTTAAAGGAGTTGGCAATATCTTCTGGGGGATTTTGATTAGTGGCAGATGGGCTTGGGGTGGTGGTTTGTCCTGGGTGGAGGAGTCAGTTTATTCCCGTCCAGAATTTCTGAGGTTTAGTTGTATACTTGTTGTAGGCGGTAGTAGTATTTCTTTTTATCAATAGTTACAGATTTTTTTGCATCATTTCTTAGTTGCCTAAATAATAGTTGGTCAGATTGGGTTTTAGTAGTCCGGTAGGTGTCCCATGCTTTATTTCTTAATGCAAATTTGGCCCTAGTTTCTTTAGTGAGCCAAGGTGCAGTATTGACCTTGGTTCTACTAGTACGACTGGGGGCATGAAGGTCGAGAATAGCCAGGAATCTGGAGTTGAAGTAAATGACTGCTTCATCTAGCGGGAGGCTTTTTAGGGCAGACCAGTTGCATGCCTTTAGTTCCTTGTTAAATTTTTGGGGATCAAAATTTTTTTGTTGCTTCTTATAGTTCTATAGGTGGGTTGATGATAGCAGTTAATCTTAAGCTTGAGTATATATGTGAGGCAGTGATCACTTAGATCATCTGGTACGGTGCCTGCCGTATAGAGATGTGGAGAGTTATTGATGAGTATCCAGTTCAGGGTACTAGCTTTGTCTTGTGATTTGCTTAGCCTAGTGGGTGAGGTTATGGTTTGGGTAAATCCTTGGAGGTTTACATGGGTTGTTGGGGATTGAGAGAAGCAGGCTTTCCAATCAATGTTGAAGTCCCCGAGGATTATTGTTTCCTGCGGCTGGTTGTTGCTGAGCCAGGTTAGGAACTCAAGGGTGTCGGTGTTCTTCCCTGGGGGAATGTAGACACAGACAATGTTTATGCTTTTATGGTTGTTAATATGTAGCTTTGTGATAATGATTTCAGCGTTGTTGAATGGGGGGGGTTGTAGGTTGGCTATGGTGACAGATAAGGTGGACTTGTAGAGTACTGCTACCCCTCCACCCTTTTTTTGGGTGCGATCAAGTCTATGCATGTTGTACCCAGGCGGCAGGACTTCATTGTCCTTAGTGACAGGTTTTAGCCATGTTTCTGTGAGGCAGAGTATATCAGGTGACTATAATGCCAGGAGGGCATGCAGGTGCTGGATTTTGTTATTTATGTTCCTGATGTTCAAATGGCAGACCAGCAGGGAGTCTGAGGGTCTATGTGAGGGGTCTATATTGGTTGGTGAGGTGGTGGAGTGAATAGAGGTAGTAGTAGTGGTTGGACCTGGGTTTGGGTGGATGTCACCATCCATGGTGAGGTTGTTTTTTAGCCTAGTTATGAGTTTCCAGATCCTGAGTCGAGTACTATGATAGTACCTTGGTTTGGAGCGGATGTATTTTGGCCTGATAGGGACATAATTGGGTGGGTTGAGAATCTGAGAGGGGAGAAGTTGAGGAATGCTGTGTGTAAGTGAAGGAGTTGAGGTCTGGAATCTGGGGTAGTGAAAGCCAAGGTATTTAGTGTTCTCATAGGAGGAGAGTAGATATGGGATGATTAGCAGGGATGGCAGAAAGGTTAGCAATAAAGGTGTGGAGATAGACATAGCAGTTAGGTTAAGATTTGGTACTAGTATGAGAGTGGTGGAGGGGAGGGAGACTAGTATTGGCAGATGGGGTAGGTTGAGGTTGTAGTACAGGTTGTAGGTGATTGGTTGTAGAAGAATTGGGAGTGGCCATGGAGATGTAAATTAAGCAATAGTAGGGGCGGGTGAGATTTGGGGGCAGAGTGGGGCGCGTAGTGAGCCCAAGCAAAGCGGGGCTTAACCAGTTTTCCAATTTGCAAGTGATTGGAGTTTGCAAGGTGGGTGTACTATTACTTCCAATAGGTCTTTTAGGCAAGTTTTAAGTTCAAAATTATCTTTAGTTTAATAGGCCCTTTTAGGCAGGTTGTAAGTTTTAAATTAGCCTTAATTTACTGTTTTGCAGGAGGGTTAGCTGCAAGGTAGTCACTAGATGAATTTAAAACACTAGCGACTGTGGGTTTTTGTTTTTATGGTCCAAAAATATGGACAGATTTTAAATATTATTCTTACAAACTTAGAAAGGTGATAGAATAACAGGCTTTGCATAACATGCATTTTCTGAAGGATATGAAGTCTGAAACTCAAATATTTCTCATTATTTATGGACTTCAATCTTCAATGATTTACCAGAAAACCAAAAATTTTGGGAGGAATAGACTAAAAATATGAGGCAAAAATCTGGAGATTTTGTGAAAATGTGGACAGTTGAGAGTAATAATGGCCATCTACGAGGTGGTATATGTATGTACATCTGTGTGCGTTTGTGTGTGTGTGCATTTGTCTGTCTATGGCACAGTTTAAAAAAAAAAGCAGTCTATAGATTTATTTGTTTAGAGACAACATCTGTTATGCAGGAGCAGACTTGCTCAGTTTGCCAGCTTGAGTGAGTGCATCAATTAATTATCCATCCATACCAGTTCACATTTGGTCTCATCAAGGCCTTATAAAAAACAAATGATATTGTACTGCTGTGCTCCACTTCAGTAGTAGATTGTCCTCTGGGAAGCTCCACCAACTCTTGCTTGTTGGAGCAACTGCAAAGCAGCTGTGCACCATCAGTGGTAGCAACAGTGCAGGTCTGCAGCAATGTTTTTACATATCACTGCCTTACATTTAGTCTGCTTACACTGTACCACTGCTAGGTGTGCTAAACAGTCTGATCTGACAAGTGGCCAGGGGGCATACAGACACGTGACATAACTATGGAAACATACTGCAGTACCATTTCAAATGATAACCTTGGTTCACAGTCTCTCTCTATGACCTATTCATGCTATGTTCCTCATCTGCTTATGTTCTGCAGGTTTCACAGGATCAGAGGCATAACAAAGCAACTGAACCATGAGGCGTTTCTGCCTTACCAGTACCTACTCTCAGGTCTTGAGTCTTCTCAAGAAGAAACAGACCAAAACACTGGCTTGTCCAGGATTTGAACCCAGGACTTCTCACACCATCAAGATATTTTGTCTGCTGCAGTGGCACTCCAATGACTTGTTTTGCTGAATGCTGGTTCTACACACTGCATATCATATTATGAACCAAACCCAATAAACAAATACGTTCTAAGACCAAATTATTATTTTATTCATAAAGTACTTTCACTTTAATTGGTGATGCACCTTCCTGTCAAATTTCACATTTTGATGTCTTTGGGCTACTACAAAGGTGGTAACCTTACTTACATTCAGCCTGACAAGGTTTTCTGTGTAGAAGATGCAGTTCAGTACTAGGTTACTACAGGTGCTTGTGAATTAGTAGCTCACTACAAACCTGCTTGAAAAAGCAGGTTCTCAAACTCCCAGTAGCCTGACCTCCCATTTTATGTAGCACTCCCCACTCCCACCCCTATAAAACTGCATAGCCCTACCAGAACCTAAACTCTAAACCTAAAACTCCCACCCAGTTCCCAACCCCAGTCCTAACTCCTTTACCCTAAACCTCCACTTCCCCTCCCTAACCTGAAAGTCAGAGATTATTCTCTAAACCCAAGACTACAAACCCCCAAACATAAATAACCTGATCACAACCTAACCCTAAAACGTCCATCCCACTCCCTAAACCTACAACTCCCTAACCCTAAAATCCCACACTTGCACCCTCCCCACTGCTGCTTGTCCAAACTCATATTCAAGTTTGAACATGTGCAGTAGCCTATCTGACCTACAAAGTGCTCCAGTCTCTGGTTTTGAGACATGGATTTAGAGCACTTGTGATGCGAGTGCTTTGAATGAAGATTTGATATTTTAAAAGTCATGCTTTATCTTAAACCCATTTAAGTCTGAAAATGAAACCTAATGGGAATGTGAATATACTACATTTAGATTTTAAGTCCCAGCTGTTCTAGTATGTTTCATAAACAGGAGAAACTTAACAACACACATAGTCACTAAATCTGAAGGTGGCTATATTGAAACCATATTAGTATGCCTGCTGTGGTAACTATGCATCATTCTTGTTTTCTTACAAAAAATTATGATATGAAATATTCACTTGGACTTATGCTTCCAAAATCTTTTGAAATATATTACTTACATAAATGAGCCTGTCCAAAATGATATAATTGTAGCTGGAGTGCATTTACTTAGCAGCAAACTGTACTGATTTTGGTTTGTATGTGGTACTGGTGGGGTCTAGAGATAAACTGCAGAAATAAAGAAATCTGCACACACAAAAAAAAAAAAAAAAAAAAAAAAAAATTCACCCCGGGATTCATGAAGCTTGCGCCAGGCGCAGGCGGTATAACACCAAATATGGTGGTCAAGCGATTCAGGTATGATCCAATTCCATGTGCACTACCGGCGTACACCAGAACTGCGCAGCCCTCAGCTTAGGTATGCTAATCACCCCATGCGCAGTGCCGCACCATGCAAATGAAGGTACATAGCGATTCATGAAGTGGTGCAGGTGTAGCGTAAGCCCACGGAAATGTAAACCAAAAAACACAGTTTACATTTTCCCAAACAGATCATTGGAGCTATGGAAGTGGACCAGACTCATGTATTACAAAGTTAACATATGCCAATGGCTAAATACACAGCCAATGGCATAAGAAAAGATGCACAACACCTAAAAAACAACATTTAATGTCATGTCCACAGTAACGCAAAGTACAACCGCAGGGCATGTGTGCGCAAACTGGAACACAAAGAAAATATATACAAATGTCATAAAATCGCAGTGTAATACAAATCAGGATTTCACCATAATACGCAATGGTATGCATGGTACACCACAACCAAGCTGCAAGGGTTGCTAAGGGTCTGTGACAGTGTTCGGCGCGGTAACTATGAATTAGTCGTCAATGCCATGCAAATGAGGCAGGTAATACTGAATCACAAACGTCCTGCTGGATTAAAGATGTACCATACGGCGCAGCGCTATAACACCGAGGATTGGCTCAGAGGTATACATGACATCAACAGTGGGGTGTGCCACCATAGCTGTAAGCACATTGGAGCAATGCAAATCTGGCCTGGCCGTTGTTAAGCAAAGCTGCAGGACAGGGGTGGGGAGGTAGGTATAGAATCGTTTAGCTGAGAGCACATATGGTGCCCGAAAGCGCATGTGTACAGGGATGAAAACGTGCCCGAAACTCGGAAAGCGGATGCACGCGCCGCGAACCATAGCACAAACAGGAAGGACAGGGGAAGAAAAGAAGGAAATGCCGCAGTAGGGTAATTGGAGTACAACTGAGCAATTAACACCTATTAACTCACAGCGGGCAATCTGACAAGTCTGCTCCCAGAAACCTGCAAAACAGGATAGGGGAGGCGTCGGATTGCAAAGAAAGGAGAACTGTCATAGCAGAGCAAAGCAAACCTACAGTAGACCGGCAATAGAACACATTATGCAAGATAAGCCAGGTCTAGGAAAGTACAAATGAATGCAGGCTGCTGGATGCATGCCAAAAATGGTAGGTGAAATGTGAAGAAATGTAAAGGGAAGGGCAAGAGGTAATCCACGGCAGCCAAATGTAATTCAACACCAAAGGCACCACAATAGTAGTTCCTGCAGTAAAACACATAAAATATCCTGTAGCTACGATCATACATACACACACTATGACATCATCGGTGTTCACAGCACAATAGTATAAAGTGTGAAAGCACCCTACACACACCTGTGTATTCCCAAACACTGCACCATAGGTGTAAACACACGGGGAACTTTTAGAATGTACATGTTGGGAGCTGCCATAGCTGTGATTCATCACCATGTGTTAAAGACTGACTGTGTTGTGGAGGATGATGCTGACAACCCCCGCAGGCCATGGAGGTGAAGAGTGTTCAGACCAAGGGTAACCTACCAGGGGCTACAAAGATCTGGAGATAATAGAGCGTTACAGGGTGGACAGGGACATCTTATAGCAAATAGTTGAGCTGTGCCAGCCACGTGTGAGAACCAGAAACAACAGAGGGGAACCCATCTCAGTGGACAAGAAGGTATGTGTAAGCTTGCGAATACTAGCCACAGGTACCTTTCAAAGGCCAACTGGAGATATAATAGGGATCTCACAGGCATCAGCATCCAGGGTACTACACCAGTTCCTGGATGCCATGTTACCACATGCCAATGAGCATATATACTTCCCCCGAACTCAGGAGGAGTTGGCCAGCAATATGCGTCACTTCCACCATGTGGCACACTACCCAGAGGTACTGGGTGCGATAGACTGCACGCACATACATATCAAGTCACCACCCAGTGAGCATGGTAGGCGCTACATAAACCGCAAGGGATTCTACTCCATCAACTGCCAGGTCATGTGCAATGCCCAGGGCATTATCATGGATGTGTGTGCTGGCAGCCCTGGAAGCTACCATGACTCCCATATCTGGCATGCCTCACAGCTGTATCAGGTATTTGTCAGGGGGGACATCCCACATGGCCACCTTGTGGGGGATGCTGGCTATGCACTGGAGCTGTGGATGATGACTCCCATCAGAAATGCACACACACCCATGCAAGAACGCCATAATGAGGCACACACAAAAACCAGAATCATCATAGAGCATGTGTTCGGGATGCTGAAATCACGGTTCCATTGCTTGGACACATCTGGTGGAGCCTTGCAGTACTCTCCAGGCACGTGTGCCCACATCTTCATAGTATGTGCAATGCTACATAATATGATCCTGCGGAAACAGCTGCAGCAGGAATAAAATGGTGAAGACCCTCATAGTCCACCGCAATTGCCAAGGCCATCACAGGCACAGAGGGATTCAGACCACGAACACCCTGTGCCAGCCCCAGTAGGCAGACTGAGGCATGCCCAATATGCCTATGCCTTGGCAAAGAGGGAATGTATAGCACATACTCTGACAGTGTAGGCCCCTACGGACTGACACACCTCTCCACCTGCACACACAGTAAAATGGATGGCACACACACACACGACCACCTATAAATTGTAATGTATAGGTGGCCTACTGTGTGAATCCTACATAGGCAGCCCTCAAACATTGTACACACAACAGCTACTGGAACAAGGAATGTCAACACCTGAACAGTACATGCACCTATCAGCATATGTTGGTGCTGTGTGTATAGGTTCCTAGGTACATCGGTAGGTACACGCCCGATTGTCAGAGGCCAATCACCAAACGAGGCAAACAGTGTCTGCTGTCGCTACAATATTGAGTAACCAACTGTCGCTCAGTGGAGCAGAGGCAATCGCGGGATCACATGTGTGTAAGCACTGTTCTCCACACACACTGCACAGATTCCCTGCTGTGTTAATGAGGGGCTCCACATAATGTAATCATGGATGTTGTGTCAAGGCATGGGGTGTACCCATGACAGGTATTCATCATCCCAGCATGCTCCACCTATGGTTGTTTGAAGGTGTAGCACATTATCGTGTGTGGCTCACTGTGATATACATACCCAATGCTGGAGCACATCCAGTAAACATCACATGGACATACCATTAATTGGACTCATCCATATGTAAAATAAATGAGTTACCCATGTGAGTGCAGTATGGAGTAACAGCCATAGTATACTCCACATACAAAATGCCATAACACGTGTACAAATCCCAGATGGCCAATTGGTAAATGCAGTGACCATCGTGCATGTTCCCAGTCCCACGACCTGCAAGGGATGTAATGTAATCCCGAAGGCACGAATAATGCATGTCGGATGCAGGTCATCAGATCATGTTTAGCACACATTAGCGGGAATATGGGTTTCCCAGTGCTTGTAAGCGTCATTTAAATATGACTATATGGATATGCTCGAAACAGGGCTAAGCTTCTCTGAATATCGCGCAGATCACGGTCAGTGATGTCCAGAACAGGTGAAACCAGCATTATTCACCCCTGTACTAATAGCACCTGCTCTGAAGGGTAAAACACGCAATCATGTATACAATCACCTAACACTATGGTAGCCAAGATGTACCTACGGCAGGTGTGTAATGTGACAGGTTCAGACACAAATGTGCGGAGTCCAGGAAACAGTATACACCGACAAGTACACAATGAAAGGTGTATTTTGCCTGTCACTTTCTCTGTCAGATATATATATATATATATATATATAATACAGATAGAAAGGGTGATAGAGAGATATATGTTGATATATACGGATTCACCGATATCTGCAAATATATAGATAGGTCAACGACATTCATAAAACTTTGGAGATACAAATAAATAGGATACCGCCAACTATGGAATGTGTCACATACCAAAACGAACACAGTACCGGAACACTAGAACCGCGAGTAATATTATCACAATATGAAGGGACATTTAGTTACCGCTGCCGGTGTTGCAGTCCACATAGGTACTGTGTTCAATTGTGCTTGTGATTGCCGTAGTCTGTGTATGTGTGTGTTGAGGGTGCTGTGTGCGTTTCCGTGTGACTGTAATGTGTGTGTGTGTCTGCATCGTGTGTCTGTTATTGCCAACTCGGAGGTAGATCATTATGGTAGGTGTGGTTATAGCTAGCTGAAGGCATACGGTTACCACCTGTCCCACATTAGGAGGGACAGCCCCTCCCTGGGCAGTTGTGTCCTGACATAAAACATTACAAAGGGCAACTGTCCGAGATTGTAGGACATGATTATGTCCCATATATTATGTAATAGTTGCATTAAATAGTTATGCCTGTATGTAAGAAACATAAATGTTACATTAAATATGATAAGTAGCCAAAGTCCTACAACAATAAGTATGTATTGAGGATAAAAGTATGTGCTACCCTGTGTACTGACCGTGGGTATGTGTCGGCCTGTAAACACAGATGTGTGTCCCACAATGACCATTTGAAAAGGTGACAACCCATGCCAAAGAGGTTCAGTTACCAACACAACTGCAATGCCTGCAAATATCTGGGGCAGAACTACACGGGACAGCTGTCATTTAGTAACATTCCTTTACATATCACTGTAATTCCACAGGTATGGAAGTATCAACCTCACCTGCATACTATATAGAAACCAATTAACAACGGCCCAATGTATATGCCCATAACAAAAGTCTACTAACTGACAGCTCTTTAATTAGGGAAGGAGCCCACACACATATATGGAATATGTAGAAATGCAAGCCCCACAAACCTGTATATGCTATGTACACCCACCTAATCCCCCACACAGGAAACTATAGCAATACAGACTGTAATTACAGCACAAACATCCAGTCAGTCAATTACATCTGCAGAAGCGTTAACTTACCTTGTGAGAGACACATTTAAAGGCGCCATGTGAAATCGTAGCCATTGTATAATGGAACAAATGGCGATGTTACAGGTTTTGTTTGCAATAGTCCCTTATCAGACGGTTGGGATGACAGGTACACTCACATGTAGAACCACATACTCCAGCCATCGCACACAATCCACGGGGTGCATGAATCCAAACTATCCGTGTCTCTACACATAGCAGTTGCAATTACTCACAACAATACAGGCCGTCTCCCCGAAGGTAGGGCAAATGGGCAACGCCTAAGTGAAGAATTCAATTATACCCCACTGTTGCCACGTAATTGGTGAATGGAGTAGCTGCACAGCTGATGCGCAAGTAATAAGTCACTCAGGAACACCAATTGACGGCAGGAAACCACGTTACAGATATCGACGTTTATAAGGATGACTTGCCAGACATTCAAACCATATGTTCATACCATAGAACTCTTTAAACAGTGTAAGAGAGATAGTCACAAAAGTCCGGAACGATAACAAGGTATGTAGAACACTCGGTATGTAAGTGTATGTATAGCCTGTTTTGTATTAATTATGTTAATGTATGTATAGCCTGTGTTGTATTAATTAAAAGTGTCCGCAATGCATAAAGTGGGAAAAGGTATTATGTAGTGATGTTTTGCTGAGCATAGTAACGCTTGTAGAAATTGTGTGTCCTGCAGTGGGCCACAAGGTAAACATCATAGACACCACAAGGGATGCTACATGAGGGCTTTAAACAGAATAATTCCATACCACCCACCGTCAGTGGTAGGGTATGTTCAACAAGTACGTGCCATAGCAGGGGATAGTATATGTCGATATACTGTCACAGAAGACATGTGTATGGGCATATAACGACAATGACATGTCTAAGGTGGTCTTGCTGTGCAAGTATGCTTTGCATTATGGGATACTATGTAAAATATGTGTAATGTACAGTATTGTAGGTAGATATGTCAGATATTCTACACAGCATAACAGGCATATCATGCATACCAAAGATATCGTCTATTGGCATGTACAATATACAATAACAGGATACATATGGCTTGTATTCACAGGACACTGTAATAGCATGATAGCTAATGTAAATGGAAGAGCTACTCAATTAACCATGCACAAAGGACATGTAATAGCTTCACAGGTTCATAGTGGGGTACTATGCAGTCTGGCAAGTCTATGTGTAAGCTCAACTACAGTGTTCACACCAGTGGCAACTCTCTAGGGTAGTGTCCTATCTGTGAACAGCAGAGCCATGTGTTACCTGCACCTCTGCACATTACAGCCACTGCAGTGATCCCTGGCGTGCATGCGTCTCTCATCACCAAGTGAGGTATCACATGAACAGTGCTGAGTGTCCCTGCGTGATGTACATAGGAATCATGTTCCAAAGCATGGTGAGTGTCTGGTCTGGGTATGTAACCCTCAAGCACATCCCACTCATCGTTGCGTGTGTGCACATATCCATGAGCATGTTGCCGACAGTGGCTTTTGCTTATGTCGCTTATGTGGAGTATATCCATGAATATTGTTCTGGACATGGGCCCCATCTGTTCAGCGGAGGTCACCCCTGAGTATGTAGTATGCAAATGTGTACAGACATGGTGTCCGTCGTTCTGCCGCATACGTCAACTGTCGGAGCTCAATAAACGTCATGGCGTGTTAATGTTGTGGTATTTAAAGCCATAGCTGTTGTGTAAGATACACCCTAAATGGGGTGTTGTACCCTTGAATGTCTGTATACGTCTGGAGTTCAGAGGTACAATGGGTGCCTATGTTTCAGCTGCAAACCCAGTACAGATAAGTGTGGCCACGTAGAAGGATATCCACACCACAGTGGCAATATGGTTAACAAAGGAGTGGGTGCGACATACGTGTGCACTACGATCATGCACAATGTGACACGTATGTAGGGGACTACCACCTATGTGATAGCCAGTGTGTGAATGGTGTAATGCAAAGGGGATGTTCATGCACCTTGTGTCATGCAGCTTGAGGCCATGATATTGATATCAGGTATCCGTCACAGTGACACCCTTATGGAGGGAGTCAGTATCAGCTGGTGGATCAATCATGGTGCTTTGTATGCAGTTGTCTGTAAAGCTAGGCAGGGAAAGTCCCTCTGTGTTAGCCTGTACCTCAGGGAAGCATATACCGAACATGAGGGTCCCTATGACTGAGGACTGTGGTATGCCAAGTGCAACTGAAATACAGTAGGTACTATGGTATGCTACCCTCATTGTGTGTGTCCTGTCTGTGAGCCACTTTGCATAACATCCTGAGATATAGGGGTCGATGTGCAGGTGGATGTGTATGTTGTCAATACCAGAATGGAGAACGGTGCTGATAGGCAATGAGAGGACAATGTAGGTTGTGTGGATCCCCTTACCGTCACCAACTACCCTGGTAACTGTATGAAAGGAGTCCACCAGGTGTAGGAGCCATGCTCTGGCCCCAACAAGTCCAACTTGGGTGGCATCAAAGGACTGAAGCCCACCAATGTCTCTGTGAATGACTTCCATGATTATGTGCCCCATAGCCTTGCAGAACAGTCCAGTCAGGTGTATAGGGCAATAGTCCCCCTCGTGCATTGTGGCACCACGTGTGGAGTGTGATAACTGTTGCTGTGTGCCATTCAGGGGCCACAATGTCTGATACAAGGCTATTACTGAATATAGTGGCCAAGTGGGAAGACATGTCGTTCAGAGGTTTGTGTAAATCACAGCCTGGGATGTTGGATGGTCACATGGGGCCAGTGTTCCAGGCCATATAGAGTGCAGGTTAGTACTGTGTAGGTGTGACCGCAGGGACACTGCAATGTTCCTGCATGGATTGTGGCCCTGTAGGGAGTGAGACAGTGTAATGTTAGCAGTGAACCCATCCGCCAGCATGTTGCCAACATCACCTGGTTCTGTAATGTTCCTGAGTAACTGTTGTATGTCAGAGCAGATGTGGGTATTGCCATTGAATACTGACATACCTCCATAATGCCTTGTGGTACACCCTGGAATGTGTCACAGTAATGTTTACATAGCTAGTTTCGGAGTATGTGATGAGGGATCCTGTAGCCCTACTGAGGCTGACCAGTGAGCTACCCCACCCATGGGATTGTACTCCACTTTGCAACAGCCTCCACCTGTTGTTGTAAATTATGTCCATGGAACTGGATCCCCAGAGTGGCGTCCGTTATCTGGTGGGTACCATCATGGCTCTGTGTGGAATAGCATGATCCATGCAGTCGTGTAAGTGCTAATGAAGTGCACTGGGGTATGTTTCAGCATTTGTATGTGCATTGTCCATCTGCACGGGTGTCATGATGTTAACTACTGCTGTCATAAGATGTTTGTAGTAGGCGTTGTAGTACTCTTGTACTGTGTATGCTGTGAAGGGTGTGGTGCCAGGATGTGGATAAGGGTGATTAGCATATGTTCAGAAAACACCAACAAGGGGATAACCCCAGGTGTGGAACACCAGTCACATGTTGGTAGTGTCCATGTCAAGGATATTGTTGGTCTTGGAGGTGGTGTGTACGGGTTGATCCAGCCGAGTGGAGGTTATGAATGCCGGACAGTGTTGGCCTAATGTGTCTGTACATGAGTGGCTATCCCAGTTAAGTGTGGGGTAGTGTCAGTCTCACATCAGTAGTACCTGTCTGAGCCCTACTGTCCAGTACACCAAGAAATGAGGTCTGGTAACTGTGGGGTATGTTGTTGAATCTGTAGCTTGTTACAATGTGTATAGCAGTTCTGGCCACAGTTAGTTGCACGTGGAGCACCTCTGATGCATTGTGCTAAGTAACTAGCCAGGATGTGTGTACAACATAGGGGAATATGGGAACACTTCAGCCGTGGGTGTGCTGGTCCAGGTTACATGACTGAAAGGTATGGTCTGTGTATAACCTGTCATTGCAGGTGTGCACTGCAGAGCTTAGAGGCAGGTCCCAGTCACTGCAGAGATATTGAAGTGGTCCATTATAAGGAGTGCCTTGCCTCTGTGCGTCAGAGATGAAGATGTCAAGCTTTGCGTCACATGACCCCATGTTTTGCTTGCCTGTTCCCATTCTGGTGGTGAATGTTATGGGAAACTGTGCAAGACAGGCAGTATAGAAGCAGCAACAGCCTTACATGTTATCTGTAGTCCCAGGGCTGACAGGTGCAGGTCATCTGTACCAAAGCATCGTGTTTTGTTGACCATGTCAGTCAAAGTGGACAGATACCAGATGCCTGTGGAATGACAGCAGAAGCATAGGCAACTGTTGAATTGACACAGTCAGTCATTGTACAGTGGTAACAGGTCTGGATGAATGCATAATGCTCCCCAGGGCTTGGCCCATACCTTCAGGGCTACAAGACCAGTGAGCTATTACATGTCCCTGCACACGTAGTCTGTGAAGTTGCATCTCAGGGCAGTCACACTAACATGGAGAATGACAGTCAAATTGTACCTGGTGAGATGTGGCATGGGTGCATAGATTATGTTGCAGAACCAGTTACCCGACAGCAAGATGTAAGCAACTATCGCCTTGTGTAGCCTGCTGAGTGGAACATCAGTGTGACCGCCTACAGAGTCACCTATGACAGGTGTGTTGTGTATGTTATAATGCCCTATTGGCTGTATGTGATGGGCACATATGAGTCTGTGGGCTATAAGTTATTGTTGTTGTGTTTGGTGATGGGGGCTGCCTTTGGTGCCTACACAGAGTATGGAGAGGTACTGCACAAGTTGTACTCATATGTGTGGCCTGTGGTGGTGGAGAGCTTGTGAGACTATGTGATGAGTGGGGTGTGTTGCAAATGTTACACATCCCCACATGATTGTCAGGTTCAGTCAGGGTTGGTGACAGCATTACCCCCAGCAGGGCTGCATATGTGCATCTCCCACAGGCTGTAGTGTCGTAGGTTGGGAGGTGAGCATTGACTGTGTACATGAGACAATTGCTCTATTGCCACATGTATGACATATTCATCATATAGACAGGCAATAGCACTGGTACGTGACAGTTGGACATGCCTGTATATACAACCACGTCTCACAAATATGTGAGTTACGTGTGTACAACAGCTGTTGTACTGTAAGCAAGCTGGAAATGTAAGGACAGACAGTGTACTTGTGAGAAATGGTGTGGAATGGGTGCTATATTAATCAGTAGCTCATGAAGTGCTCACAAGTTCTGAACAAGTGCTGAACATGAAAATACAATACAGATAGGTTGTTGAATAATATCAACCCACAAGTGGTGACGACAGTCATAACTGGTGGCACCGCACTATTACCCTGCTGAGTATGGTATGCAAGTCCATGAACCATTATCAGTGTAGATGTTAGCAGTACAGATGTACATGACAGTACGGATGTTTGACTACATATACCTTCGTATGTCACAGGAGTTTTCTACCAGTGGCCTGTTGACAGAATCAACACTACAAAAGGTGCCAGAGTGACATGTGCATATCACACCAGTGCCAGTTACAGTAAAACAGGGTTAATGTGTTGTACTCCACCCTCATTGTAGCCCATACCACACAGACAAATGTGAGGCATCTGTGTATGTAAGGATGTGAATGGCCATGACCTATGAGCAATAGCTGTCTCAGTGTTGTGAACAACATACATAATGGGCTTTGTGGGTGAGGTGTGTGACATATGTGCACATTCTGACAGATATCAGCATTGTCACCACTAGGTGAATATCCCTGTACCCATTAACTACCACCTAGGCTGCGGTCAACATTATGGACACTGTGTAAGGGATGGTGCTGTGCAGTTCACCTCCCTGAATTGGTGATGTCTCCAGGCCCCTTAGGTAGTCATATGAGGTACCCATGTCATGACAGGGTGCCATCCATGAGCATGGTGATCATTGGACAGGCATACACAGCACTCGGGTGACCAATATTGGATCACATATCACCTTTAAGGGGTATTGGCCATGCGTGGATAGGCGATACCAGCCTTCACAATCCTCACCTCCACTATGCAGCATGCTATCTACCTTGCATAAAGACATGTGCTACACTATGATGTTGGACATGCTACATGTCCATATCCTGATCTGAAAGACATACATCATGGACAGCCACCTTCCTACTACTAGGATCGCCACATGCTGGACAGATCCCTGTGCCATACATGTGACATACTCCCGCCATCCCATGCAACCCTGACCATCCAAGCTGCACATGTCATCTCTGTCATACATGGTGTGATGACCGCATGGTAGATGTAGTATCAACTGTCTGGATCAGTAATGTGGCACTGATGCACCTCGCGGTGGCAAAATGGCTGTTGGATACAGCTAGGAAACCTTGCTCGTACATGCTATAGTTGATAACCATCCCTGCGGATGATGTCCGACTAGCCATTGTCCCATGTCTAACACATGTGCAACACAGGCGATCCATGGCAGGATGTTGAACAGCTGTACAGTGCCGTGTAGATGTATATGGCAAAACACATGCATGTAAAGGTTTCCATGTGTATGTGTGCATTGTCACTGCTCATGTCCTTTAAGGCAGTGTATGTGTTGATATGTGACATATACACAGCATCAAGGTAAACAGCATTACCGTGGACGCATCCAGGCATGTGCTGATAGGTAAGAACACCAGTGCAGGCAAAAAGACATGCCCACATCAAGACAGCATTCACATGGAGTATGAACAATGTAATGAGGTGACACACATATATGGTGAGGACATCCAATGCATAACGGGGGTTACATGTGTGTGACACAAACATGTCAGTCATGTCAGTGTCATGATGATCTGCAAAGATAACTGCAGATGTACTAGATTTACTACAAATGTATGTGCAGCAGTATCTCTGTACATCTCTGATACTGTGACCTGTCATGTCTTACAGATAATGCCTCGTACACGCCTGCCAGCGTACAGCCGCCAGGAGGATGATGTCCTCATCCTGTACCTCTATGAGAACTACGAGGTGTTGTTCAGCCATGTGCCACAGCATACCCAGCAGCGTGACGACCTGTGGCAGGATCTTCGCAGGAGGGTGAATGATGTGAGTGGCCATAACCGCACCTACCAGCAGGTGCAAAGACACTGCATGGACTTGATACGACATGCAAAACAGCATGCCACTGCAATCGCCAGGGAACAAGGTGGAACAGGTACTGGGCCACCAAACCAGCCCCCACTCACACACACCGAGGAGCTACTGGCCAGTCTGGGGACACCCTCAGAACAGCATCCACAAACACTAGCTGCCATCGTGGAGGTGGGTGTCTCCCAACCAATGAGCCTGGAGTTGCCTGGTAAGTCAGTACTGCACATATGACTATTATATCCGATTTAGTTGCATGTGTCACTGTACGTTATGTAATGTAACATCATATGCAAGGTATGTTGACACACATGCTGCATACTACAGTATGCTACCCTGTGTATGCACACATCTGCATACTATATGCTATTATACAGGCGAATGTGTTAACATGCACAGTGCACCCTGTGGCTGTCATACAGTCATGGATAATGTTCAAACTGCTGTGTCACCCCTATACAGGTACCTCTGGCGTGCCTCACAGACATCGGTCCGTTGCAGGTGCAGGTGAGACTGTCATCAGTATCAGGCATGTTGAAGCATAGATCTATTCACCATGTGGCCAGTTAACACTTGTACACTTGATGTTTGGTCCAGTCATGATATACAGGTCGCATCACCCATCATTCACACTGGCTACCCATGTGCAATATATACAAATGAAATTATACACCGACATGAAGCCACAGTATTTGTCATTGCTACATGTGTGGACATATGTACTATACATTGGAACAACACGTGTGGTATGCAAACAGTACCACACAGTGAGCTGTGATACCATAGTATTTGTCATTGCTACATGTGTGGACATATGTACTATACATTGGAACAACACGTGTGGTACACAAACAGTACCACACAGTGAGCTGTGATATGGGCAGCCCACAGGAGTCACCATTGTGTTATATGCCCCTGCAATGGGTGCACACATTGTGATGTGCCATCTGACATGTCCCAGACACGTAGTGTTCTGGCTGCAATATTGTCACACTATCCCATAACCCATACCCCACATACCAAACATACAACCAGTTGTCTGCATAGCCCTGTGGATGGTGACATATCTGACATCTATGGGTGTATGTCATATGTGACAACACAGACATGTAAGATAGACGGCCATCACACACATTTGGCCAACACATGTGCAGACATGGCCATGGGGGATGGCCAGAGACACGTAGCCACACAGTAGATCTGATGTGTATACACCCTGTTGCACATTGTCCACACATGGTCCAATTATAGCCTTAGTTGACTGATTATACCACTGATGTGGTACCCTGGACATCCTAAAAGCCTGTGCACAGCTAGTGGAGGTGTCACTGAAGTCTACCATATAAGATGTGTTGAACATCACGACTGTGTCATAGCATGACAGTAGTCACCTGTACAACTTCCACAGACATTGACACATCAGGCCACAGATACTGTACATTTCCCTTGCTGCTGTAGGACATCACCGTTAGCTGTGCACCTCATGTGTGTGGGTACTTCAATGTCATGTGGGACATGGTGAATTGACATGTCTGCTGTGTGTGGACATGGTTGCCAGGCAGCTAAGACTCTGTAATAGTTGTGCAGGGGTGTCATCTGAAGTCCAGTGACCTGTCACATGACACAGCATGGTTTGGTGTGTATACACCTCAGCATCGTGGGTCACAATCCACAGTTATGTCATGGGTATGCATGCAGTTATGGCTATGCAATGTGTACATATTATGCACTGTATAGCAATATAGACGCCTCATGATGCCATGCAATGGCACAGTGTCTGTACTTCACACTGTATAGCAATGTAGACGGCTCACACTACCTTTCCATGCTCATGCACATTTGCTAAACATGCATTCTATCTGTAGGGCATACAGACAACATCGCAATGTGATGCCCATTACGACGCTGTACATGTGTCAGGACACCATTGTGTCTGACATGTATGCATGTTAATGCACACGTCAGCAAATTACATGTCAAGGTCATGTCAGCCATGTGTACTGTTATCCTGTTCTGGTCCACATGGTGTATCACAGGGATGCATGCATACTACCATGATTGTGTGAACTGCATGGCTACTGATATGGCACCTGCTTGCTGTAGTGTGCACCCCAGGGAGGTATGCTAACACTATTAATGTTTGAGCTGCATGCAGTCTGCTGTATCACATGCATGCTGCATGCCGTCTGTCAAATCACATGCATGATGTATCTGTGTGCATCTGTGAGTATGCTAACACTATTAATGTCTGAGCTGCATGCGGTCTGCTGTATCACATGCATGCTGCATGCCGTCTGTCTAATCACATGCATGGTGTGTCTGTGTGAGTGTGTGTGTCTGTGTGAGTGTGTGTGTCTATTGTACTTTAGAGTCTTTCTTTGCATTCACAGGTAATGTAGGTGTGTTACCCTCCTGCGGTCCATCTGATGTTAGTGTCCCCACAGATACTAGCAGTGATGAACATATGCATGAGGTACAGGCAGGGTTGTCAGGGGCTGAATCTGTGCCAATGGTTGCCATCCCAGCTATGTCCCCCTCTTCCCCGCACACAGTACTGCTGCCAACACATACCGCATCACCAGTGGCCATAGAGGAAGGACAGTCAGCGTCTGTTAGCGTGGAACAGGAATGTGTGGTGGCTACAGAAGGTGTCTCTCCACACCATGGTGTCAGTGTAATGACTGCAGATGTGCCACACAGGCATGTGGCCGGTGCTGCTCGTAGGAGAACCTCTGGTAGACATGCACTTGCAGAACAGAGCGCAGCAGCTGGTATCACCAGATGCATGTTCCAGACTTTAATGGCAGCACAGGCACATGCTGAGTGGCAGAACAGAGAAGGGCAGAGGCTGCAGAGGGCTGCTATCCATACCCTAAATGACAACATCCAGGCATTGGCAAATGCTCAACAGCAGATTGCTGATGTTCTGGACAGGCGATTGGGTGACATGGTCGGAATCCTTGACCATGGCATGGCAATCCGCGAAAATGAGCTGTCTGTGCTGGAACATCTGGTAGGAGTGAGGCGTAGGCCACATGGATGTAGGCTTGCTACACCACCTAGTGCAGGTCAACGTGAGCGTGCCACCTCACATGCCTGCTCCCATAGTGCCGGTAGCAGTAGCAGTGCAGCTGGTGCTGCGCTGTCCACACCAGGACACAGCAGGCCATGTGGCCATGGCCCTGGACATTCCCAGCGAGGACACGATTCCAGTGGACATGTGTCGTCGGACAGTAGCCAATCTGTACCTCCACCTGGTAGTGCCCGAGCAACCCCTGGTAGGCACAGGTCATGTGGCCGGACACAGTGAGCTGTACAACCTGGTCTGTACAATCTGGAGCTGTCAATAATACCCCTGTGTAGGCCTCACAAAAGGCAGAACTGTGTGCACACATACACGCACACAGCAAACACATCTTTAGGGCACCACAACACCCACATGCATACTGAACAGACATGTCCAATCATATCACCGGCCCTTACCCACACACATGTCATCCATTGGTGCAGCCCATGCCCCTGGCAAACATTATCACCCTGTGCATATGATGAAGCCTGTACCGCATCCCTGTCATCCACACCATCGGTGCAGGGACATGCTCAAATGGTCTGATGCACAGGGTGAACAGAATAGTGAGAGACGTGTATATTACATTAGTTGCGTAAGAATAGTGAGGGAAATGTATATTACACTACTTGTGTAAGAATAGTGAGAGAAGTGTATATTACATTAGTTGTGTACTGTTGACACGCACCAAACATACCATGTAGTACAGGTTTAGCATGCATTGTTATATGTTCACAGTATGTGTCTCTGTAACAACAGTAACAGCATGTTGGTAATGATGCCCTGGTTCCCTCCTTATGGTCTGTTTGCATGTGCCTACAGGTAGCAGTGTTTGCAGTCTCCCATGTGTAACTGTGGAGTACTCACAGGCATGTATGGCAATATCAGCATGCTATACGTTGCCTCAACCTGACTGTTGGAAAGGCTAACATACCACAGATGTCCACACATATACTGATCCAGAAGCATGTGGGCAGTTTAATGGGCTACAGTGGCTAGAGACATGACATCCATACCAGGTCACATCACAGGTATGTTGACATGGTGCAGGGATTGTACACAGCGGTCCAGCCGATAACGTTAGAGGCCACTTGATAGCATGAGGCCTCACTGTGTAGCAGTAATACCCTGTCACATTACAGGAACATGCCCACACTCACGGGGTCAACAACACTATAACGCACACCCCATAGTGTTGAGGTGAGGACCCCTGCCTATGTGGTCATCACCCTCAAAGTACTGTGCACCCACACAATGCGACACAGAGAAAGAACATGTACAGGTAGCCAGTACGGCTGAGACCGATGGCATCAACAGGGTAGTAGACTGCATCACCATGAGGGGTTAGGGATCCTGTGTGTTCTGTATGGTAGCATACACCCTCACTACATGCACCAGACATCCATACATACATATACACACACACTGTGGAGACCACAAATGTCATTCACATATGGATAGCTATGTGTGTGATACACACACCACCCCTGCCTACGTCATGCTTTCCACACTTCAGTATGTACAGATCTCTACAACAGTGTACAGGGGTGTGTAACAATTGGGATGTATTCCCCACCATATGTGGCATATATGGTCACACAAGCACACCCATGGCAGTACTGTGAATGATACACCTGCTAAATGATGATACGTCTGACAGACATGCAGCAGTATTGGCCGCATTATGTGTACCAACGCTATGTCAAGCAATTGTGCTGCTATATGCACACGGGAGGATGCAAGTGTTACAGGTGTCAAGTGACTTACAGTCAGTAACACCTGACCGCTGTATAGGTTTTATGCCTTCACCGTCAAGTAACAGTAACATAGCGTACTGCTTGCACATGTACTGGTAGGATGGCGTGTGACACACCTGTGAGCTGTCAGTGGCAAATATCCACCTGCACAGGTGGATCACCACTTTATGTACACACATCCATCCATACGGGATGTACATCCTACCGTACTGTCAGTATGTCACCATATACAGGTGTCAATGATGGGGCTGCATTGCAACTGCATGTTGTAGTTGGGCACAGATGAGTTACATACATCAGCTACTGCACATGCATGGTAGCTGCATGCACACTACAAATTGTACATGTGTGTTGGTCCTACATGCCTGTCATGTAGCCATGTTTGTATGCATTGCAATTGGTGGACATGTGTGATGACATGCATAACACATGGACTGTTGTATGATATGATGGCTGTCATGGGTAACTAGTACAAAGGGAATGTGTCCTCGGTCAACATTGCTACCTCATGTACTGTTGGCATTCAACAGCCATGGACCCACCTTCCATATGCGTGCGTGTGATTGCTGTAGCCACCTGTCTGCATGGAGGACAGCAAAAGCTATGCTATGTACATATGTGTTGTGTGTGTGGTCCATGCACATATCCACTGCGATTACATGTATGTCATATCCAAACGTGTGTTCTTTGGTGTACAGCGACCGTCATCTGTCACAGCTGTGTAAGACCCAGGGCCCCTGGTATGTGTAGAGCCGACCTGGTTATGTACAGTGGCATCATTGCAATGCTTAACACATGAACGAACCCTGTTGGTACATGTGTAGTCTGTACAGTCGCTGTAGACCTATGTACAGTTCACTGGTCATGAGTCACATGGTGTTGTGGTAATGTATGGCTGTGTATTGCTGGTCCAATGACATGGTGATGTCTGAGGGCTACATTGTAGACTGTGGTGTGTACCTCTGTGATCTGCACCTGAGACATCTGTGATGGCTCCCGAGTGTGTACTGGTCAGTACATGTGAGTGGCCTTCATGTACGTGGGGACAGTAACACCATACTGTGCTCTTCCGTGTTTAGAATCTGTGTGCATGCAAGACGGCCCTTTGCAACTGCTAAGTGTGTGAGCATGCCCAGTACGCCGCTGTGTAGATGGACACACAGTACATTCCAAATGGACGTGTGATACTAAGCATGTGGGCATGCCCAGTGACACCTTGTGTCGGTGATGTGCCTTTGTGTATGGGCATGGCCATTGACATCCTGTATAGCGATGGTGGTCATCCAGGCAACAGATGTCCATTTTCACGATGGATGCCTACATTGAACACACTGGTTGACTGTCTTGAAGGGTGTACTGTCTGTGGTGCGTCCCATATCTATGTAGTGTTGTTGTAGTGCTCCGTAGATATTTAGTTGCCCCGATCACACCACTGCCATGTGTTTGTCTACGTCTACCTTGGGACAGTAATATGCTTTCAGACTGCTCAATCTCTATACAGTCCCTATCGGCATCCTTGCCTTTGCGGGTGATGTCATCCACCTAGAAGTATGCCTCTGGGAGTGCTGTGTTCAGTAATCACGGTAGCGTGTTCTGTAACTGCGTAATGCTGTAGTGTGATAACGTAGTTAGGTATATGTTCGACTCCCAGCCCTGCCAAGTGTGTGTGTGTGTGTGTGTGTGTGTGTGTGTGTGTGTGTGTGTGTGTGTGTGTGTGTGTGTGTGTGTGTTTCCAGCTGCCTGGGGACAGAGTAATGCTTTTAGATGGCTCACACCACATACATTCCCTATCGGCGTCTTTGCCTTTGCGAATGATGTCAACTGCCTGGAAGTATGCTTGTGGGAGTGCGGTGATGCCGGAACTCGGTAGCACATTCTGTTACTGCATAATGCTGTAGTGTGGTAGACTAGGCAGGTAGATGCTCAATTCCAGGGCGTGGCAGGTGTGTGTTTGGCAGTTATAGCGTATGTGTTGGTATCTGTGGGTGGCTAGCTGCAGGATGTATCCAGTTTGTTTTGTTGCTGACCTATTTAGTGTCCACAGCCCACATATTCTGCCAAGACACTGGGTTGTCAACACATACAGTCGCCAATAGGTCTGGTGAGTAACTGTCAGCAGCCCTACTCTTACCCTTGCAATGGTCTGACCCATGTGACGCAACAAAACACACGTGCCTTGATATTAACAACATTACATGATGCAGGTGGCACATGTAGTTTCCTTTCCATTCCTGTCTAATGCATTGCTGTCATGTGGTTCGCTGTTGTGATATTAATGCCATATCTACATATGTGTGTACATGTATATGTGTGTGTATGTATATATACATGTATATATGTCTACAAATAATATATGTGATATATGTAGATGTAGAGGTGGACATAGATGTGAACATATGTCTGGGGACATCAGCACTATTGACTATTTGTGCCGGATGATCTGTACGTGATAACCTGGGATCTATGTATATCTGCCATGGTGTGGTGTTAATGCACATCATCTGTGGTGTGCAGGGCCACGGGTTATAGTTGTGTAGACACCGGTTATTTTGTTGCTGGGAAGACCATGGGACATCGAATATGGTGATGGTAAGGCACCTGTTGCCAGTTGTGTGTGCATCTGAGCGACACTGAGCAGTGGTTAATATGTTGGAGGTTCGGTATGGGTCATATAACTATTCATTAGAAGACTATACTATGCAGATGAGGTTGACTATGGTGTATCACATTTATCACCAGGTTGTGCTGCTGGACCCTGGAGTGTATGTGTGTAGTCAGCCAGGTGCAGGTCTCACATATAGTTGACAGCATGGGAGGGGGTTCAGGCATACTGTACGTACATTGCAGAACTGTGCCTCGGGACTGCTCCTGCCTTAGCAAAGCAAAGCTAGGGGTATGTCTATACCTGCCTGGTGACACTGGGAGGGATGACACAGTGGTGGGGTAGTCAGGGTGTACAGACTGCACAAACAGGTGTTGATCAGCACAATCAACTGATGACATGGCCAGCCCGCACATGAACAGTACATTAATGTGAGCAAGCAGCATACACACACGTTTCATCCACACTCTACACCACCAGTGTATACCTGCAGGGACATTTCATGACACAGTCCAACCAAATGACACGGGCTGCAGCAGGCAACATGTATATATATACCAACATGTGCAGGAGGCTGGGGCAGGGCGGATGTGTATGCTGCCGAACAACCCTTACTGGGGTGACATAAGACCTTATAGATCGGGTGTGACTTACCAGGGTCTACATGGGCTGGGGATGTTGGAGCACTATGGGGTGGACAGAGACCTCCTACAGCAGCTTGTTGACCTGTGCCTAACACATCAAACAGGCCGAGGGGAATGCATCACAGTGGATACCATGGGATGTGTTGGCCTAGGTGTACTAGCCACAGGTACCTCACACAGCACAACCGGGGATATCATGGGTATCTCACAGGCATCTGCATCCAGAGTATTGCACCAGTTCACAGATGCCATGTCAACACATGCTAGTGAGCACGTACAGGTCCTCCACACACGTGATTAGTGGACCAGCAATATGAATCTATTCAACCACATGAATGAGTATCCTGGGGTACTGGGTGCTATAGCCTGCACATGTAGCACCACCTGGGAAGCAGGGTAGGGCCTACAGTCAGTGCAGGGGCATACCCTCCAACAGCTAGGCCCTATGCGATGGCCAGGGCATGCAATTGAATGTGTGTGCTGTCTGCCCTGGAAGCTGTGATGTGTCCGATATATGGCATCTGACACAGCTGTAGCACACCACTGCCTATGTGGACATCCCCTACAGTCTCTTAGTGGGGGATGCTAGGTAAACACTGGTGTAGTGGCTTATAACACCCATCAGCAATGCACACACACCTGAACAGTCACACAATACTGAGGCGGATGCACAGGCAAGACATATACATGTGCATGTGTTTGGGATGCTCGGTTCACAGTTCTGGTATCCGGACACATCTGTTGGGGCTCTGCAGTATTCACAAGCTACATGCATACATGTTGTTATGTTATCTGCAATGCTACACAATGTTATCCTGCAGTAACAGTTGCAGCAGGAACAGCATGGGGCAGGGCCACACAGCCCAACACCACTGCCAAGGCCTGTACAGGCACAGTGTGACTTGGTGAAGGAACTACCTGAGTAGGGCAAAGTTGGCGACAGCCTGTGCACAGTATGACCTGCCCTTGGCAAAGAGGCAACACAAGGCATATGCACTGACACAGTAGGTACCCACGGATTTCCCCTCTCTGACCAGCACACAGTACAATGGATGTCAAACATGACAGTACCTGTGCTCGGCCATGTATGGGAGGTGCACGGTGTGCATCCGACATAGACAGCACTTCAGCACCGTCCGCCAGTCCGTAACACAACCAGGGTATGTCTATTGACCTAACAAATGGCAGTTGTATTAGAATGTGTACTTACCCATTGCTCTGGTATGTATGTGAGCATACAAGTGACTGCGGTGGCCAAATGTTAGGGCAGTAGACAGTACACATCCATAGTGGCACCATGACCTCTGTAGCACATACGGGGGTCACAATGGTAGGTTGTAGTACACAGGGTGTCTTAACCCACTGCAGATTATGGGCTGACCATCATGTGTGTCCGTACAGCCCAATGACTGACCCCAACCCCCTATTACACAGAGAGACGACAGCAGGCCAAGCTGTTTGATGTAGGATGTGTAATAGGACATCCAACACCACTGTGCTGGTAATTAATGCTGGGAACTAACATACCCTGGTATCCCTCCAACCAGCAATTTAGGTAGGTCCACACACTAACATGGAGTACCCGGCAGACCAGTAAAGTAGCGGCAGATGTGTACAACTGTTGGCTGTGCCCCCCATCACACCTACACATGTGAGTCATGTGCACCACCCACGGTGCTGTGTAGGACTGTGGTTGTGGCTGCATGCCCCCCCACGCTATACAGACATGTAGCAACTGTCAATGCCACATGACCATTAGCTACCCTGCAGACACAGCATGTCACCTGTGCAGAACGGAGGGGTCAGCAACACAGTACTATCTGGACACGTGACACATGCAATACAGTTGACCATACTTTGCATGCTCACACACATGACGGTATTGTCAGTCTACAACATGCGTAACAGTCAAACTGGGCATGCTCACACAAACACAGGATGGCCAGGCATGCACACACCAGTGGTCCGGACATATCTGCCAGTACATTGCTATAATGTTGGATGTCTGCGCTGTATGGTGTTTGCGGTCTATTGTCTGTACATACGCCATGGTCTATTGTTAATTCACATGAGCTATGTGCGGCAGGGTACTTCTACCATCAAGTGTATAGGGCGGTTCTTTGTTTGCGGACAGGCCGACGCCTTTGGATACAAACCGGGTAAGGGACAGTCCAGCAGGTGGGAGCTATTCTGTGTGGGTTTGCACAGTGTTAAGCACTACTGACCTCTGATCACAGCACCTTATACACGTTTACACTCCACATTTCTTTGACAGGGCACTACTGGCATACTGGTAGACAAACACGCTTACAGCCACTCGCTCTCCGACATTTCCGCTTACATTTGTCACTCACGCTGGGTGTGTGCGATCCCTTGTGATGCATATTACATCGGACTACATGACTACAGCATCGGGTATGTGTAACCATTTTGTGACGGCAGCCGTTCGACTGTACGGACTCGGCGGCCTGTCCAGTGACGTACTCATATTATATGCGTGTTCCTCATATGATCTGCTCCCATCTGCCTGATACATGGAAAACGATACTCTGCAATGCTGACATGTGACTTGAGTTTGTTAATGCAGCTGTCTGCAGAGTCATGCTACGGCATCCATAAACAAACTATACAATAGAAGGAGGAAGCTACTACATAAGAGCAAAATCCCAAAAAGGGAAGGCATCTCTGATCAGTATTAGCAAAAAACTAAGGGCATTCATAAAATCATCTAAGGCCAGCTTTGAGAGAAAAATTGCATAGGACACTAAGGATAATCACAAGGCTTTCTTTAGTTATGTTAGGAACCTGGGTGGGAATTCCCAGATATGCTCAGAATTAGTCCAAAATGACAAAAAATACACCGAACCCATAGACATTGCCAACATCCTAGCTGACAGGTTCAGCGCAAACTTCTCCCCACCCCTCCCCACCAAAAGGGCAAATATCTATCCCAGCAGAGTGCTGCCCCCCTGACATCTCAGATGCTCAGGTAAGAGCCGCCCTCTCCAAAGCAAAAAACACAGCATCAATGGGACCAGACGGTGTCCCAGGCTGCGTCCTACATGAACTCCAAGAAGAACTAAACCCAAACATAAAACTCGCTTATTCATGTCGGGACATGTGCGTCACGGGCAGGTGTTTGATCCTGGGTAGTAGGTTATGCATGACCATTTAGGGCTGGACAGTGTCGTGCACGACTAATGCACATTCCAACTTGTGTCCAGATATCTACAGGACTGGACTTCGTGTCTTCCATTCTAATGTTTACACAGGTTACTTATCCCATGAGGGATATCCCAAAAATTGAACAAGACCAAAACAAGACAAATACCGAACATTCTTCTGGTGTTATGAAAATGTGCTGGGGGGTTTTACATGCAAGGGATACATTGTGTGCAATCCTGCAACTGCCTAGGGTGACACTACCTACTACATATGCTTAGTGGTCACTATGTGTAGATGTGGCTGCACCAAACCAGTAGGCCAAGTATGGCTGGATTTGGTGGACTTTCAGGTAAGGGAGCGGGTTGTGTGATGTGGAGGGGATGCTGGGTAGTCCATTATGCATCCAAGGGCGTTGCATTAGTTATGGCCAGTTCCATCAGGACCAATCTGTGGGTATGTGCCGGTGACATGTCTATACATTTGTATCGCACATTTCAATATTCATAGGTTTGTGGGATTGTGTTCTACAGTATGGCCCATCTGCTTGTATTGCAGCTGTTTATACATGTTTTTGTGTTTCTTTCAGCTTCACCCGCTGCTCCCTCATACACCTCCAGTTCACTTATTCTGCATACGACACAGTATCACCTTGGAGGATTGTACCATTACCCATCCCCACACACACACACATATTCCTCACACCCCATACATCACTGCTTTGGTTGTTGGTCCATGACACGGCCAGAGTAACTCATGGAATACCCTACATATGTCAGGTACCTGTATGGTTGTGCGGACTACCCTGCCAGGTTTGCTTTCCACATGCTATACCTCACGCACATAGGTACACGCCCATACTTAACTTTCATTACATGGTTGGTATACCCGGGTACTACCCGTTCAACTGTGACACATCCTGACAAGTTCGACTTGTACCTCTGATTTGCGGATTTTGGCTGACTGTTCTAATCATTGGTAAGATGCCACCTTTTCCTATGTCCAGGATGGGATATATTCCGTACACATATCCGAATGTACTGGACAGCATGTCCCCACAGTTGACAGTACGGATAATACTGTTCCTTTCAGCCTTAATGTTTCCTTATTATTGTAGCTGTTTATATGCTCCTTCTGTTTCGTTTACATGCTTATTCTATTTCCTGTCACATTTGGTATGTGAAATATGGACATACCTTTTGTATGTGACTATTACATGCCTTGTGGGATATGATTCGGACATATGGTTGCTAGATATGTACATTTATTGTGTATTTTGTTATGGACATCTGCCCAGCTGTGCACCCTCCCTCAGATTATGGGTCAGCTGGTGACCCTAACCATTGGGCTGGACATACCTACTGGTGGCTCGCTAACATATGATGCGTTTCACTTCCACTTAGTATAGCTATCTACACTGCGTTGGACTACAGGAACATGGTTTTCCATGTCATTTGTTCGCGGGATAGGGACCAGTTATTCCCTACCGTGCGTTTGTGTTTGCTTCTTCATTTTGTGTTTGCAGGAACTTTCTTGCATGCTTTGCATACTTTTCAGTATCCACGGACACTGACAGATGTGATTACTATCTTGCAACTTGTTATATGCAAGCATTTTAGGTTGCACGTCGACAGCTGGCATTTCCATGCCTCCATGCGGCACTTCGACACGCCCTATGCACTCACGCTCCTTTCCTGTGCACGTGGCTGTGGCGGCAGCGCGCCTTCATTAATATGCATTTGGCGCTACTGCGCCATCTTCATGCCGCACTGTCAGTGCAAGCCTACCGCCGGCCTTGCACCGAGCTTCATGAATCCCGGAGTCAGTCTCATCTCCTGCTGAATATAGGTCTAAAGCAAAAAAAAAAAATTTTGATATTGCTAAAGTACAATGTAGTGCACTGGTAGCATTGTCGCCTCACAGCAAGAGGTTCTCTGGTTCGATTCTTGGCTGGCGTTCCTTCTGTGTGGAGTCTGCATGTCCTCCCTGTGCTCTTGTGGGTTTCCTTCGATGTTACAAAAACATACATCTGGAGTGTTTCTCCCGGGCCTCCACTGAAAATTGGCTTCGTTCCAAGTCGGACTTTCCCGGTTAACAAATGTTAAATAAATAAAAATAAATATCCACTGTTGAATAAACCATTTTTGCTTTCTTTTCAGCCTGCTAGTTCTTCTATAAAGGAATCATCACTTTTAGCATCTCTGACCCTCTTAACATTTGTGGCTTGTATAAGCCCACCGATAAGAAAGCAAACCAGACTCCAAGACCATATATAACCTCTTTTTAACTATTGTTTAGCCAGGGACTACTCCACTCCAGAAAATAACCCTTGATGCAATCAAGGAGAAGCTGTGTGAATCTGCTGCCTAGATTGAAATCACAAGATCCTTGAACTGCAGGATAGTCACTGGGGGGGCTAACCTGAAGTCCCTAAAGGATAAGGATCCCATTCATGTTTATGCATTTTGTGAAGGAGCCACACTGTGCATTATATCTGCATTTACCAGCCACTGGAAACACTCAAATACACACACTCAAGTTGAGTACAAGCATAATGTTAGACAGGGTTTGTCTTTACACAACAAAGGCTAGTTCAAGTTTATTATTGTGCTTTTAACAAAACACTCATTACAAATGAAATCTGAAAAATAAATATAAAATACTTATGACATGCTATAAATAATAAAAGAATTACACATCACAACTGAAAACCGTCTCCACTTTCATATGCTAGGTCAAATCAATATGTCTTTAGGCCTTGTCTAGTACTGGCCAGGGAGTAATATTCATGAAGCAACTAAGGTAGTGAGTTCCACAGATATGGTTTTCATAAATACAAAGACAGAAAACCTGAATTAACAAGGTAGATCCATGGAACCAGTAGCAGCCACTTGGAAGCAGAGTATAGACCCTGCATGGAGCAGTACGGCACAATAAGCTCATTGAGGTCGCAGGGACCCAGGTCATGAGTGGACAAGCACACCAGTACTAAAATCTTGAAATTGTTCCTATACTGGACAGGAAGCCAGTGCAAGCTATGCATAACAGGTGTGATATGTTGGCAATGTGATGTATTGGTTAGTGACCTGCCTGCAGTTCTGCACCGACTGTAACTTATCCAGTTCAGCACTGAACAGTTTTAGTTAAAGGGCATTTCAGCAGTCCAACCTGAAGAGACAAAACCATGAAAAGAAATCGACAGAGCCTTTTGTATAAAACACGTGCTTAATTATCCAGATATTTCTAACATGGAGACAGGATAACATAATCCCCCTTTCCCCCTACACCTCACCTTCAAGACTGGGCTTCATATCTTATCCATATTTAGTCACAAGACCTACATAACATTATATCTTTAAGCTTAATGACAATTTCCACACTTGGTCATCTGGTCACCTACTTTTTTGTCAAATGGAAACAGAGTACTGTAGAGAGAAATCCAGCTTCTGAGCTTGTGGGTCAAGTTGCAGTTACCCATTGCTAAGAAACATAGTATTCATTAAAGAATCAGAAAATTAGTGTGGAATTATATACATTTAAATGACCTACTCTCAACTAAAGTGCAAAAAAAAAAACAACAACAATATAATAAAAGGTATGAAAGCCCCATCTCCAATGAATTACAGATACATGCAGTATTTGAAGATAATTAGTTGCAAATGATGGCTCATTCCATACAGTCATTGCAAACAATATTTGCACATTAATAAATATTAAAAGCAACTGAATGTTACCTTTCGAAATCCATCTAATACATCTTTCATCTTTTCATATCTTCTGAAGAGGTCTGCCAATGACTTTTCTACAGAATTCAGATCTGCTAAAGCCTGTTCCTTCTCCATGACCAGTTGATCAACAGTATGACGGGATGCAACCTTTTCTCTCTGCTCATCCTCTGCAAACAAGTGACAGTTTTATTTTGTACTGCTCAAGCCAGTCAATATTTTAAAAAAACTACTTATTAATTCTGAATTATTCAGTTTTTAGGTGGGTGACGCAATCTGGTTACCAAAAGGTAATTTGTGCCAGTTTAGTTCTTCTTACAGCGTTATCACTACTGATATACAAAATGAAGGCATGCTTAAGTACTTTTTTCTGATCGATCTGAAGTGAGGATGACAGTTGACAGGCTGTGTGTTTAGCATTACTCAGAACTGCTGTATATATGACTTGTCTCTAATAAGATCATGCTGACACTGCTTCATGAAAAATAACCTGCTGAGTTTTCGGGCAATACTAGAAAACAGAGTAATTATTAAAGATGACATGGAGCAGAATATTATGAATGAATTCTTACTGGTTTACTGTGAAAGAAACCCATAGGAATTTGCCAGAATTTCACTGATATGCAACTGTTTTATGCAACTGTCACTAGTCAAGTAGGATTCAAAGGCTGAAGAGATGGGATGCAGAGGTACCACTACTCCTGCTGTTGGTAGTGTGGACATTTGTAGGAGGAAAGCTGCAATAAAACTGTCGGGAGGCTAAGAAAATGCAAGGAGCTGGAGTAGTAATGAAGGATAATGCTACAGGACTCTGAAATGAAGATGGCTGCACACAATAAATGGAGATGAAGCTACTGATCCAGAGACAAGGGTAATGGTAACCAGCTACTCCTTTTATCTGATGAGTAAATCTAAGACTGGGTGTCACAGTGGTGTAGCGGTTACCATTGTCGCCTCACAGCAAGTAGTTCTCTGGTTTGATTCTCAGCTGGGGTGCCTTCTGTGTGGAGTCTGCATGTCCTCCCTGTGTTTGTGTGGATTTCTTTCAGGTGCTCTGGTTTCCTCCCATACTCCAAAGACATCCAATAGGTGGACTGGCACATTAAATTGGCCCTTGGTGTGAGTGTGTGCATGTGAGTATGTGTGCAGCACCCTGCGAGGAGGGTTGGACCTTGGGCTAGCAACCTCAGCCCATAAAACCTGTAACTGTTACAGAACCAATGAGCGCTGAAAGGTGCTCATTGCCCGATGTACCACATGGTGCATAAAAGGGAAAGAAAGAGAAATCTGAGACTGCACTGCACAGTGAAAGCAGAAAGATAAATTGTCTACTTAATCTGCTTTATTTGTCTAACTCCTCCTGTGCCCCTTCATTTAGCCAACCACAGACCTCATCCCCTCTTAAAAAGTCTTACATGTCTGTTACATTCATCCACTACTCTTCTTGTGAAATTAGCACTTTCTAACATCTAGATTAAACTATGTACTCTTAATCTTGTAGGTAAACACTGTTGTACATTCTGTCATGTCTTGAACTGCATGTTATGATACTATCCTTTAACAGTCTTGTGCACTCATAACATGTCTCCCCTCGTCTTGCTTATTTTCAAGCTAGAATATATTTAGCTCCTGTGACATTTTCTCCTACCCTTGTACTATATTCTGTTTATTATTAACTATAGTAGCCCTTTTCTGTACCTACTCATCTAGGCTGATAATCATATCACTGTATGGGCATTACAAATGACCCAAGTATTCAGCTGTAGCTTAACTAGGGCTCTGCAGATGGCTAATATGATATCTTTGGTCTGTTCCTGGAGCTTTGCCCTTGAAGGAAATGGTCCAACATCTAAATGGGCTTGGCTACAATTTTCTCAGTTTCTGCATAAAGGTTTGTTTCTGCTGTTACTACTACACCAAGGCTTTTTTCCAACTCAAGTTTTCTTTAGTATAAGTCATGACAGTAGTTATTCCATTTGGGAATTTTAAAGCACAAGTGATGTACTTTATATTTGCCTTGCTTTACCCTTTAAATACCCCTTCTTAGATGGCTCTACCATTTCTCCCAGGTCCCACTGAAGACTTGGACCCCTATCCTCCAGTGCGTCTATATTACATAATCGAACTTTTAAAAGTCTGAATGTCATATGGTCGACACCATATGATCGAACTTTCAAAAGTTTGAAAATGTAATAAAAAAAAAGAAAAAGAAAAAACAGACCTGAACGGTTTAATGCACCCCCCACACCCCCCGCTCTTTAAATATACCAACTCAGAGATCGCACTAAAGTGCAGAAAAGGGAAATCTTCCCATTCCACACTGTATGGAGATCTCCATTGAAACGTTCAAACTTTTAAAAGTTCGATCATCTGGTGTCGACCATATGACATTCTTTTAAGAGTTGGACAAAGTGATATAGACCCTCCTTCAATATCCCCTTCCTCTTACTGTCATCAACAAACACATTGATAATTTTCATAGTGCTGTTCTTTCCAAGTGATACAAAGGCACTAGAAAGTACTGGTTCTGGACCTAAAACTGGTACAAAATCACTGCAATTCACTATACAGATCTATAGGCAATTAAAATATGAGTCTATGGTGTGTACACCAGAGTGTTGGACAAACAGAAGAAGCTTTTTACAGGCATACAAAATTTTCACACGATGCAACAGATTAAACAATGCAAGAGCCTATTTTAATACATGAATAAATTAACAAACATCACAAAGTCAAATCTTTACAAAGCTATCTAAAAATCATCTGGCTACCCGATCTTAGGAACCTTTTCTTTTGAACTTCAGTTCAGATTTCCATAGGGAAAACGTGCCAGTAAGAAAATCCTGCAGAATCTAATTCATACATAATGCACAAACCTTCATTTTCTGGAAATTTTCCGGATTCATCCTCACCCATATTGGTCTTGGCATTTGTACACTGGACTAGTCACAAACCACCAATGCATTTCTAAAAGGAGAACAGATGCTCATAACCTCAAAGTCTTTCCTTATACAGCAACTTTAAATAAGAGTTCGGCCACTGGATCTTATCTTAAGAAGGCCCTTGTCATGATTTAAAGCTACAATAGGGACTTTCTTAGCTATTGTTACAGCCAGACCCTTTTGAGGAACTGACAAACTGGCTATGAGGTATGCAGACTTTTCTTTACTGTATTACTAATCAGCCCTTTCTTTTAAGGGGGTACTGAAATTAATTCCCGTCGTGCACTTTTACTGACACTCACTCAATTCAGCACTTTCACTGACACTCACTCACTTCAGCATTAGAACTGTTGCAGGCCAATGACATATTTAGGAAGAGCTAAGCTAACTGAAATGAACATGTGGCAATAACGTCATGACAAAAGCGTTACTGCCAATGTTAAATCACTCAAATGCTTTCATAATATAAAACTAAATATTCGTATACTCTCAAAACTTGATATCCTCTCCTGACAGAAGCCTATAATCTGTCAGACGTATGTTGAGAAAGGATAATTTGTTTAAAATATTTTTCACATAGCAATTACTTCTGCATTACTTTCAGATGATCTGTATTAAGAAAAATATCATTAGAATTTCTGTTAAGCAGTAGATAAATGTAGTTATTTAAGAAGCAAGACCTGCTTACAGCTCTCTAAGGCCTTATGGGCATAAGAGATTAACTAAGAAAGGCCTCTCTCATTAGATTGGTCACTTGCTGACTTAACATTAACATGAGAATCAGGACACTGCTACAAGAAAGATGAGCTCTGGTCGAGTTTATAGCAGAGTCTGAAAGAGAAGCTGTTAAAAAAGCATAGTTACTAAGACATATACATTAATGCATGTTAACTGTATAAATCAATCCGAACAAGGTTAGAAAACACTTGGAAATGAGAACGAAGAGGCAGTATACTCAGAAACAATGGTGTGATATTTGTACGGCTCCTACGTATGCAACAAAATCTACAGGGTTTATTTATGATTTCTGCATGGAACTGTTTGCACAGGTATTTATACCCCAAACAGACTTTGGAGAATTTGTCCACAGGTAGACAGAAGTTGCTGGAGATGTGATGAGAAAGGGGGGGTACTTTGAGGCATGTTTTCTGGGAATACGAGTTGGTACATTTTGAAAATTTCTTACAATGTACTTTGTCAGAAATGTTGAAGGAGTAAATTAATACAACTAATGTTTGAGCAAGGATATAAAAACTGAATTTCATAGACATAATACTGTCATACTAAGTTTTATGCTGTTGGCTTCCAAAAAAAATAAAATCCGCAGTGTGTCCCACTGCTTCCTCAGACCTACACATCTAAAATAGTATTTCTGTTGAAGCCATTGGTTGGACTTGCATCCTACTTCTTTGCTGTTGATATATTCTACATTTTTTGTTTTGCAATATATATATATATATATATATATATATATATATATATATATATATATATATATATAAATAATGTGTGATTGTCATTCATTTGCCTGACAGCTCATTTGGTGATATGTTTTTGTAAACGTTATCAGCAGCACAAGTGTTGATAACGTTTACAAAAACATATCACCAAATGAGCTGTCAGTCAAATAAATGACAATCACACATTATATATATATATATATATATATATATATATATATATATATATATACACACACAGACAAGATGTTCGCACAAGTATGACTGTGGTGGTGGTGCTGCGGCAGCGTTGTCACCTCACAGTAAGACATTGTCCTGTTCGATTCTCAGCTAGAACAACTTCTGTGTGGAGACATGCGTGAATGGGCTTACCTTCGTTGAAGGTTGTGCATAAGGGCCGGCAACTCAGCACGTAAAAATCTACTGCCAATCATTAGCGGACCAGAGTTCCGCTGTGGTGACCCCCTAACAGGGAAAAGCCGGAAGACACAACAATCAGCAGCACAAGTGTGTGACTGCACATTTATATGAAACATGTGGTTGAATTCAAGGTTTAAACAGTGAAGGTATGTAAGAGTGCAGAGGAAAATGAATGCTTGACAGAAAAGGTGGTGGTTGTAAAAAGTTGGAAGATAGAGCTGTAGCACATAATGTGTATGTGTGAATGTTCATGAGCTAGGGTTCGTTAAGGGTGTTGTGTGTGTTTGGTGTTGTATAAAGGTAGAGCTCTTTGTCTTTGTTTTGCGCAGTGGCAATGTTATGGACATTTTTAGTAGCGTAATGTCTATGACTGGGGTTAGCATACATGTACAAAGGTGGTGCAGACTGGAAGAGGAAGGCTATAAAATGCATCAGATTGGATTTTTTTTCCTGTGTAGCGTATAAACAACGGCTTTTACTACTCTACATTTTATTAGAATCTTTGCTTCAAAACAACCTTTTATTTTTTGTTGAACATGTAATGTTTTTTCTTAGTTTTTATAACTCTGCTGCTTTTTTGCAGCATTTACACATTTTTTTTTCTAACTACTCCTCCAAGTTTCTCTTTTTTTCTTCCATTATCAAAAGGCTGGATGCTGTATCTGTTAGGATAATCTAAATAACAGAATTTACCATCTTTTTATAACTCTACTGTTGGCCTCTGGCACACACACAAATTTTATTTTGCTTTTATTAATTAACATTAGCTCTTGTTTCTGTTTTATTAAAGTCACCATCTTTATATCTTACGGGGCTTGCTGCATATATTTATGAAATATCAATGTATCTAGCAACTAATTAAGGGTCATCTCTTGCTCAATGATTTTTCCTCCTCACTTTGGCACTGCATATTTTTCTTTTAATGTCAGCAAACTCGCAATTTTAGCTAGTGCCTTCAGCCTAGTATAATATGCTGTACAGATTCATCATTCTGTCTTTTACTTCTGGGGCTATATTTCATGTTTTGTAATACTTATCTTCTCAGAGTGTCTCTCTTGCTTATCTAACACATCTTAGAAGATTCCACCTGTTGCTGCTGTGACTTCAAATATCATACAACTGCTCTCCCTCCCTTATGTAATAAAAATCAACTAATACAGCACATCTTATTGTGCCTCTTAAGTCTTTGTAGAATTTTAAAACTGGGGTACTTCTTCCAATGTCAGTTAATATTTTGTGTGAAGTCTATTTCAAACAATGGCAGGCTAGGAATCTCAACAGATACCTTTTTCATATTTCTATGTGCATCAGCTGCAAACTATACTTGTTTTTTGTTGGTCTGTAAAATACTCTTGTTATATACCCTCTCTTAGCAAAAGCCTTTTTATGAAACATTATCTAAGGCCACACAGCTCTGATGTTTTCTCTATCATAATCTCATGTTCCATTCTTCTATAATAAGAAAAACATACCTGCTACCACATAAAATACAGTTTATGCCCCACTTCTTTATAATGAATGAACATTTACATAAATCAATGGTTTCCATACTGTTGGGCTTACAGAACATCATGTTTACAAACAGTACTCATTTCCTTTCTTGCCTACATATTACAAAGTGTCTCCTGTTGCTCTTGCACTGGGTATTCCACTGATGGTGACAGCTAACCAACATGGCAATCAGCCATGAAGATAGTTTCTGCATTAATTGTACTACTTGTTATTTATTGCACTTTACTATTTCAACTATAAACATATTCTTAGTTTATTGAGAATAATTCTGGCAGCTTTGAACACTAAGCTTTTGGATACAACTTTTATTCATTAAAAGAAAAAAAAGATTTAATTTCTTTTCTTACTCACGGTTTTAGCTCAGGCCATTAATGAATTAAAAAGGTTGGGAAAAAAACTTTGAAATAACACAGGGAATCTACAGCACCGTATCTATTGAGTGATTAGTGATCCCTAGACTCCCATCTTATTACCTCCATAGTTGGTACACTCCTGACCATATCTGCTGTGACATCATATGTCTGCCTCCCCATAACCCACTATGGGTATCTGAAAAGGTGTCAACTTTAATAAGGCATGCTCTCCCCTTCTGCATCTGGCATACTTCCCATCACTTGGGTTGTTTGGCCCATCTTCTTTACATCTCCGCTTTCAGTCTACAGCTGTTCCTCACTTGCTGCATTCTCCTGCACTCTTAATGCTCTTAATATCCCTGTTATCTGCCCTTGTTCTCCTACTTAATCTCCCTTTTTCCCCTCCTATCTCCTGGCATTACATATGCTCAGGCCCTGTATCACCTTGTCAGATTAAAACTGAATGACACAAGCACCAAACTCCTCAGGTTAACTACTGCAGCTTCTAGGGTGACAACTGCCTTGCAGCTGTGTCTGCATCCACCTCGACCTATAAACTGAACTACTGCATCACATGTAGACTATTTAAGCCATCTCAGTCCTTTACTTCTCCACAGCACGTTTTTCTTTGGGGTGTTTTGGTTATTTCTATTATTATCTATTTGAACAGAGCTTACAATAGATGGATTCTGGTTTACTATCATAAGTATGAAATGCAGTTGGCTGAAATGTGTTAATATTGACTTGGAAAACCAAAAACGGAGTGTACCGACATGCAAAATGTTGAATACGCATACTAATATGCAAATTCAACCTTACTCAACATTAGTAGAATGCAGTCCTACACTGCACCAGATGCAATGTGAGGATTTTTCAGGGGGGGCAAGCCCCCTGCACTCCCCTGGAAAATATATATTCCAACTCCGAGATCGCACTACAGTGGGGAAAAGGGTACATTTCCCGTTTCCCACTGCACCACGATCTCTAGTTAAATGACCAACCTCATCTTTGCGAATGCACTGAGCATTCACTAAAACGGAACTCGCACAAGGGAAAGCAACAAGGGTCTGCCAAATATCATTCAACAACCCATGGTCGCCGAAACTTCCCTCGGCAATTTAAATGTAAACCATGGATTCCTTCTGACTAATGCTTAATTTTTTTTTCTTTCTACCTGCCTAACAAGTGCTTTTAGCTATAATTGTAAAGGAGTAACAGTTGAAAAACACATGGTAAAAAGGAGATAAATATTGGAGGTAAACAGTAACTTAAGTAAGAGAAGTATGTAAAAATGTCACTGGGAACACACTGCCCCCTTATCCTCAACCTTCACAGAATTTATGAAATGTCTAATGCAGACTGCCACCTACCCACCTCCATCTTGTTGTCATTTTTAATGTGCCTGAACAACTGATATCCTGAACCATCTGTATCCCAGTCCCTTTTATTATTAGACGGAGTGTTTCTTTAACACCTGCTGTCATATTACAGTGCTAGTTTATTTCTTTATTGCTACCAAGTGAATATCTGCCTTCAAACTAAGACTGCTGTTTCTGCAGATTATTTATTTATAAACTTTGACTGCTGCTGTTTCAGGGATGAGAGCCCATTGTATGCAGCCACAATTTTCTTGTATTGTCAGCACTGCCAATGTAGGCAGTCACTGGCTAATTGTCAGGAGGGTGGAGATTAGTTCTATTTCAGAGCATTCATCAGGACTGCATCTTAGATAATGTGCTATTTGATTCATACACTGCTGCTAAATGAAGATCTCCCTACAAACTGCTGAAAATGGTTGCTTCTGCCGATTTTGGCTGATGTTTTTTCAGGGGTAAGAAGTACTGATGAATGCAGCTATAGCTTCCTTGTAGTGACATCATTTGCAAGTTGGACACTAATCAGCTGATTAGCAACATGACAGAGAACCTAAGCCATATTTCATTGTGCTCATTACAAGTGTATTTCAGGTACTGTGCAGATTCATTTCCGTGCTGCAGCCATATGAAGATCTGCCTACAAATTGTCTACAGTTGTTATTCTCTGGTCTTTGCCTGGTACGCCTTCAGGACTGGAGGTCCTACTGAACCACCTGCAGTTTCTGTACACTACCATCCCTAGCAACTTGAACAGTAGTGAGCTGACTGGGAGTAAAGCACAGAAAGTAGGCTTATATCGTTGCACTTGTGTGCATATGCAAGTGGCATGGGAAATCTGTTCTAAAATTGTTTATGGCTTACTTTATGGTTAAATTATTCTTAGCACTTTTATGTGTTCAAAGACTCTGAGCAAAAGACCATTTAACATACAGGGCTCAGAAAGTAATTTGGATATTTTTTCTCTTATCAAACTGTGTTTGGTATCATCAAAAATTGACAAAGTCAAGTGGTCTTTACAGTATGTAACACTATCCAACTGCAGAACTGAACATTCTGGAGGTGGTGTTACTCTTAAGGAGGGATTTCATAGATTAACAGACTGATATTAATCATGATCTTGTTTGTTTGTCTCGGCTTTTCCCGGTTAGGGGTCGCCACAGCGGAACTCCGGTCCGCTAATGATTGGCAGTTGGTTTTTATGGTGTCGAGTTGCCAGCCCGACACCCAACATTCAATGAAGGCACACCCATTCAATGCATGTCTTTCGAACGTTCACTCGATCACGGGGAGGACATGAATAGGAGCAAAACTATAATGACAGTTTTGATAGTCAAAATATTAAATAAAATATTAATCATGATCTTAATTTATTTAATATTTTGACTATCAAAACTGTCGTCATAGTTTTGCTCCTATTGCTCTGTTCCTTCACAGAAGGATAATTTTAACTGTTAGTGCCTATTTAAGAGAGATTAAGCAACAGTTACTGGGCAAACAGAACTGGATAAAGGTAGGGGACATTCAACCATCATTAAACAGCTAGAATACTGTTATACATTTGATTTAAGGGCTGCATAGCATGTTTCACTACCTACAAGGTATTTTACTTAAGTTTATTCATCTTTATTAGACTGGTTAGTACCTTGCAAGGTCATTACAGTAACTTGTAATGTAAACTCTGAAGTAATATATGAACTTTTCTCAGTGATTAGTACTTCTGATTTTGAAATAAAAATCATTTCTCAACTGCTCAGATTTTTCGGAACTTTAGAGGTTTAAATTCTAGGCGTATTTATGATCTTTAAGTTGGACTGGTTTCATTTTATTAATAATTCATTGGACTGGCATCTTGCTCCCACATAAATACGTCTACATAGAGAAACACAACTTGAAATACATACATAAGCATAACTTAGAGATATTTTCATACAACAGGAAAGAAATCCAGTTAAACTGTACAAAAATGGAACTCACTGCAAGTTTATAATAACGACTGAGGCAACAAGCCTGTATGTTCGGGTCATCCATTGTTCAAATTTTTATTTCTTCACTGACTGCTACAGAAAAGTACAGGATATCATTATGTCTCTACATCACAGGCTCTGAAACTGCTATACTGAGCTTTTCTCAAACCATAAAAAAGTCACAAAGCTTCACTAAGATAGTAAAAAAAAAAAAAAAAAAAAAAAAAAAAAAATTTATTTTAGACCTATCCACACAAAAAAATCATATAGACTTGAAATAACCATGATGTTGTTTATCTGCAATCAAATGTTTATTTATTTATTTATCATTTGTTTATCGGGGAAAAATACGACTTAGAAAGTACCAATTTTCAGAGGCGGCCCAGGAAAAAATGCTCCTGACGCATGTCTGTGTAATTTACTTTGCAAATATGCATACTGAATGACTGCTATCCTTTTACATTTAGCCCGACCTCAAAAAATATTACCAAATATTCAACTGCACAGCATTTTCAAACATGCTCAGGCCTTCTCAAGGTGGCTGGCAGTTGAGAAATGATCTACCTAAAAATAAAATATGTGAACATAGACATGGCCATCTTATTCAACGAATGTGTGCTTCGCAAAACAGAACAAAAGCCAGTAAAAGTATTAGATTACCTGAACAGTACTTGAGCCACCTGCCTTTCTGTGCTTTAACATGCCTGTAATGTTATCCAGACCTTGACAACTCATCTCTTAAGAGCAGATCTGTTTTGGGTGGCATATGCTTGAACAGTTCTGTATTGGCTTTATGGGTCAATATAGCCTTGCAGTGCTTAAGAGGGGAAGCTGCTACCTAGCACCGTTACTGTGATAATATTTTCATGTGAAAACATGTATTAAATGTATGCACTATTTATCTTATATCCATCTACATATCCACTGATTTTACAACACTCACTTTATGCAATTCAGAATCATGGGGATCCACAGCCTATCCTGGTCATATGGCATAAAAGTAATCCTGAATGGGATAGGCAAACACAATATCATTGCTAGTGCCTTCCTGTGTCCTGAAAGTGTGCTCTTCAAACTATCTGGAGATATACAGAGCTGAGTATATTTTTCTGGCACTTCAGAGTTGTGTACTGGTAATTGTTGTTTGACTAATTTTATATCATTGCTGGCTGACTTCAGAGTTGTGCACTGTTATTTTTGCTTCACTGTATAGTTTTTCAGATCTCTGCTGAAGGTGTTGGTTTTCCCATACCCATCCTCCCTATTCCTGTGCTGCTGTTTAAATTTGGAGGTTTTTGCAGTTGCCCACCCCCCACTGTAGATTTGATCTGGGACACTCCCCCCAGTCCCATCTCTTTACCTTATTCTACCTAATAGACTCCTCCTGCATTGTTTTTAGTCATTTTTAATTTAATTGCATTTTTTAAACTGTTTGGTCTAACATTGCTACATACTCAAGTGTGCTAGCCTGCACTGCATTTGAATTGTAATGACTGCTGTTTTAGATACTTTTCTGTATATATATATATATATATATATATATATATATATATATATATATATATATATATATAATTCCTTTCCTGTAACTAGTGTAGTCCAGATTCAGATTTGCTGTATCCAGGACTGTATGTAAGCTTCTGAGCGCCCCCCCCCCCAAGCTTTCTGTGTTGGAGGGAAGCCTTCTAGCTTATCAGTGGGAGCGGTAAGCACTAGGTAACCTATCTACCACATAAGGAGTGGTTCTGGCCCAGAAATTGTAGTTATTGGCCGTTTGGGCAGTTTTTCCATCTTTCTCAACTTTCTGATTAAAAAGCCCCATTTGCACTTGTTTCCCCCCTTTCCTGTAACTAGTTTAGTCCAGATACAGATTCTTACTTTTAGCACTTGAATTTGCTTATTCATGATCAGCATTTGTTCAGAACTTGTAAGCACTAAATAACCTACTAATTACTACAGCACTCAACCTTCCTCATTACCTAGAAGAAAACAGTTTGGGTACTTACTTTCCTCACTTGCTTAGAGAAAAACAGCTATTGTACTCACTTTCCTCACTTATCTAGAAGAAAATAGTTTTTTTTATTCAGGCATGTCCAAGGGTCAGCTCCCAGTGTTCTCTCCTGTCTATCTGATGAATATGGGCATCTTGGGGCAATGTAGAAATTGCCTCATGTACACAAACAGCCCTCTCCTCCTACCACCCAACACTACAACCTGTGAGAGATGCACTTATCTAGCCAAACTGGAGGTAAAGCTCTCTCCAATCAAGACTGAACTTGACAGTCAAGAGGAGAAGGTAAACACTTGCACCACACCCCTCTCATTACATAGTCTCACTAATCTACACCACCAAAAGCTACACATAGAAACACAAAAACATTCGCAGAGGCTCTCAATAATAATCTGCTCAAGCAACAGAGACCTCCAAAGCAGAAATGCAAGCAACCTCCACCCCCCAACACAACCCAAATGACACATAGCCCGCAGACTCAGTGTGCCACTCAACCACAGCCAATAAGGCAAAACAACGTACCCAACACACTAGTCATAGGTGACTCTATAGTCATGCAAACTGATGCCCCACTCACCAGGCTAGACAAGGAGAAGGTTACTGTCAGCTGCCTGTCAGGTGCCAGGATCCACCACATAACCCACACACTCAGGTCACTCCACAACAAGTACAAATATGACTCTGTCATTGTCCATGTTGGTGTGAATGACCTGAGACATACCTCCCTGGACTACATGAAAAGATACATGGAAGAGCTCTCTGATCTTGTAGCCCAGGCAGGTATGACCCTAGCCCTGAGTAGCATTCTGCCATCACCCAGAATGATGCCGCAGTACAAGGACAAAATGACTGACTTCAACAATTGGCTAAGCTTCTGATGCCATTCTAAAGGGATCCAGTATCTGTCTGCCTGGGATGACATGGTCGACAGACCACGATGCTTTGCCAGAGATGGCCTGCACCTGTCACCCCTGGGATTCCAGATACTGGCTAAGGTTCTTGCCACCCCTACAGTGCCTTTTTTAGGCAAGGTTTAAATGACAAATTCACCACCGTAACAGGAACAGGCAAGCAAAAACTGAGGGTGATGCTACTCAATGCTAGAAGTCTAAATCTCAAAATGCACTCACTCCAGGCACTCCTTAAAATGGAGAACATTGATATCTGTGCAGTGACTGAGACCTGGTTCAAGGTTCCAGAGAGCACCCCTGCACTACCAGGCTATAACTCATATCACACTTTTCGGTCATGTAACCTGGACCGGAACACCAAAGGCGGAGGTGTGTCCATATTCATTAAGGATATCCACACCTCCAGGCTAGTTGCTCAGCATAATGCAGCCGAGGTTATCCAAGTGCAACTAACACTGGGCAAAACTGCAATCCAAATTTGAGCTTGCTACAGATCACCCACCAAGCCCCAGGATTCCCACTCCTCTTTTTTTCTTGATGTACTGGAAAATATTAGGGTTCAACCAAACACCCTAATAATGGGCGATTTCAACTACCCCACCATTAACTGGGAAAACTACTCATGTACCAACTCCTTCGCTCAACGCTTTCTGGAATTCATAAATTCCAATGCCCTGGATAAACTTATCCACACCCCCACCAGGGGCAACAATATCCTGGATCTAGTCATTACCAATATGAGTGATCGGTGTTCCACACCTGAAGTCAATGCCTCATTGGTCCGCTCCGACTATAAGCTAATTACCCTAGATATCCACATCCTGCCTCCACCCCCCATTAAGGAAACCATGGTAAAAAATTTCTCCAAAGCCAACTTCATGCTTCTTAAGACAGAAGTAGTGAACTTCATGACACCCATGCAGATGGACAATACAGTTACGACTACTGAATCCTACACAATTGCACTTTATAAGCACTTACATGAGTGCATGGATCATGCTATCCCAAACAGAACCAAGACGCTATCCTCCAAAAAAAGGAGGCCAATCTGGTGGTCCCCTGCCATAAACAAACTGTACAACAGAAGGAAGAAACTCTTGCAAAAGAGAGTAAAATCCCACGAGTGGAGGAGCTCCCTGGTCAGCCTCAGTAAGAAGCTGCGATCCCTGATAAAATCCTCCAAAGCTAGTTACGAAAACAAAATAGCCACTGATTCTAAAGACAGCCACAAAGCATTCTATAGCTATGTCAAGAATCTCAATGGCAAAACTCAGATCTGCTTTGAGTTACAGCACAATGGCACTAAATATACAGACCCAACTGATATTGCCAACATCCTGGCAGATAGGTTCAGTATTAACTTTATCCCCCCCTCACCCCCTAAAGAGCCCATCTCTATACCGGAAGAATGCAAAGTTCCTGTAATCATGGCTGCACAGGTAAAAACCACACTCTCCAAAGCCAAGAACACAGCATCCATGGGACCAGACAACATCCCAGGCTGCGTTCTACACAAACTACAGAACGAACTGGCACCCCACCTAAGTACCATGTTCAATCATAGCCTCACCTCAGGCTTTGTGCCTGCTGAATGGCGCACAGCAATGGTTATCCCACTCCACAAGGGGGGAGCCACCACGGACCCTGGGAACTACCGCCCCATTAGCCTGATGAGCCTGGTCTGCAAGGCCATGGAATGTATCATCATGGAACTTATAAACAAAGATATTGGTAATCTCCAAACTCTGGATCCCACCCAGTTCGGGTTTGTAAAAGGTAGACCATGTCTCCTAAACCTGATAGACTTCTTTGAAGCAGTCACCAAAGCCGTAGACTAGGGTAAGGTGGTTCACACAGCCTATCTAGATCTTGCCAAGGCTTTTGACACCATCCCACACTCTGGAATTATAGATAAACTCACTAAACTAGGTATAAATCCCTATGTCACAAGATGGGTTGCCAACTGGCTCACTGACAGAACCCACACTGTGAAAGTAGCAGACTCCAAATCAGACTTCAGACCAGTGACAAGTGGAATACCACAGGGTTCAGTCCTGGGTCCTCTCCTGTTTGGTATCTACTTCTCTGAAGTACAGGCCAACATTGAAGGTCTTTGGCTAACGAAGTTCGCAGATGACTGCAAACTAGGAGCCATAACTGAAACTCCTAATGATGTGGACATCCTACAAAAGGGCCTCACTGAGACAGATGCCTGGTGTCAAAGCCATGGCCTCAAGCTCAATGCCAAAAAGTACATTGTCATCCCCTTTGGTAAAAACTCTGTACCCATTAACTACAACATAGGTGGTAGTATACTTAACACTGAAAGTGTGATATGAGACCTGCGGACAGTAGTCTCTCCTTTGATAATCACATTGCCACAGTAGTCAGGAAATCCTTCTATGTGGCACACCTCATCACAAAAGGTTTCAAATCCAGAAAAAAAAAGAGGTCATTGTTCCCCACTACTCATCACTCATTAGACCCATTATAGAGTACAATGCCCCTTTCGGTATGTACCTCACAAGACATCTACACCAACTGGAAAGGCAGCAGAAATACCTCACAAATTAGATTACTGGCCTCAAACAGATGCCCTACACAGACAGTCTAAAAAAACTCCAGCTTTACTCCATCGCATATCGCCTACTCAGAGGTGATCTCTGCCTAACATACAAAGCTATGTCAAACCCAGAGCTGTTGGACATGCTCCACTTAAAGAAATTCCAATCCCTCTGAGCTACATGCTCTAGGGACCTAAACCTTGTCACCACATTAAACAGAACATGCCGGGGGGATAGATTCCTGTCCCAGAGACTTCCCATACTCTGGAATAAACTACCTATCTATATCAAACAAAGCTCCTCATTAGCACTCTTCAAGAAAAATCTTGATGATTGGATGGGAAATAGGAAATTCACCCCGGGGATCACCTCTGTGGCTCTACTCAACAGTGGCACAGGAAAATAATTTTCTTGGGTGGTAAAAGCCAGGGTTCCTTTTTGGCTGGGCTTGTATAGGCCCCAGGGCCAATAGCCTAGCACCTACCTATGAACCTATGAGCACACAAACTATTGGATGATAATTATAAGAATCAATCAGAGGAGGCTAGAAAGGATTGGGTAGAGAGGCTGGATAAGTAATTCACAAAAACAATGGGGGGATATATGTACGGCTCCCAAATATGCAAACAAGTCTAGCAGATTTAGTATATTTGCTTGGAAATATTTCCATATGTGTATTTATACCCAAAACAGACTCTAAAGAATTTGTCCTCAGCTAGACAGCAAATCTTGGAGTTGTGATGGGAAAGAAAGACGTAACTGGGAACATATTTTCAGGACGTGAGTTGGCAGACTTAAGATTCTCTGCAGACTACCTTAGAGATACTGAATGAGCAAACTAGTGCAACTAAGGAAATTAGTTCCTTGAACTACGATACAAAATCAGAATTGTCTAGACATAATAAGGCCTTGCTGAGTCTAATTATGATGGCTGCCAAAAAAGCAATTACTAGAAAATGGAAATCAAAGTCTAAACCACCTGTACTAGAAGTAGTGAATATAGTAACAGAGATGAAACAAAATGGAATTGGGATCTGTAGGAAAAGGTAGGAGCAAATTACATAGAGAAAACATGGGAATTGTGGGAACAATGCATGCAGAGGAGGAATGAGGTGTAAAAGAATGCAGGATATGAATGAACCATGTAATATTTGACTGACAATGACTGGATAGATTACAAGTGATATATAATGTTTCCAACTAAAATTTTGTCAATATAGTTTCTGTACAATGTTTGCAACTAAAACGTCGTCAATAAGGTTTGTGACGTACAATGTTTGCAACTAAAATTACATCAACATGGTTGGTGATGTACAATGTTTGCAACTAAAATTACATCAACATGGTTTGTTGTCATTTATATAAATGTATGACTGCCTGTGTCTCACCTGACAATTTAATAAAGATGTTTCTTGTTTAAAAAAAAAAAACATATGTGGCTGTGTGGCACAGTTAATTTTCATGTAATCATCTATCAGAACGTTTTCTACATACACTCAAGCAGAATGCACTTACAAATGAAAATGAAAAGCTAACAACAGAATGAGGAAATATTACTGTGTGAGAAAATACATAAAGAATAAAATGTGTGTATATCTGTATCTACAAATTCAATAGTCATTTTTGAAACTAGAAAGCATACTCAATTAAGTACAGTGCACTTACAAATGAAAATGCAAAGCAGATACAACAGAATGAAAAACACAGTACAAATAAATGAATAAAACAAAATGCTTGTAGCAAACATGCATCTATAGATTCAAATATACATTTAGTAAGTGAGTGCAAATCCCCCTACAGAATCTTCACATCCCAGCTCTCTAAACATGCAACTCTAAGGTTATACAACCATACAGCAAAATCAAGTGTTACCTCTATTCTGAGGCAATGCAATGTCAGAGTTAATGTATTTTAGTTAATGGGTCAAACCTGAAAAACACTTCCATTACATTTGTTTAAAAATACAGACTCTGTAATACAACTAAGTACCTTGATATGTTCAACTGTGTCTAAAGTTGACCATCCATGCCATCAGTTCTTAGTAAGCTTACGGCCAAAGATTCCATCATGAAGCTCTACCACATCACCCAGTACTGGTGTAAGAAGCTCTAACCACATCACCCAGTACTGCTGTAAGATTAATAACAGGTATTAAGTAGATTTTTCATACATACTCCAGGTGAAACTATTTCACCACCCATCCAGTCATTCAGACAGATTTTAGAGGACAGCTAGGGAAGTCTGAGCTTCATATGTAAGGGTACACTATTCCACAAATGGGGAGTGAATTGGGTTAGGTGTTGGCCATGCATCTTGGTAATGCTGATGTGGTAATATATATTAAAGGTCTTTGAACAGAAGAATTGATTCTATTTAGGTGAAGGAGTTCAAAGAGTGCCAAGTCATTCACAGCAGGAAAGGCTAAGCAACGATCAACCCTATACACATGACCCTGAGCAGAGGGACACGGCCTTTGATCCAAGAGTTGTTAAGGGTACTGAGTGCAGAGATCTTTTTGTCGAGGAAACACAGAGATCCCCTGAGCTGCTTTAGTTGCTCGATGAAGTGCATACCCAAAGGGATGAATGGGTTCAACAATGGGCCTAATAACAGAGAACTGAAGCAGGACTATAAATTCTTTGAACCTTGAGGACATGCTGCAAAGGATAGGTTGTGTAAGGCAGAAGGATTTCATAACCACGACTGAAGCTTCCTGTTTACAACTTTTTGAGGTGAATGTAACATGATCACCGATCATATTCATATCACTCATATTCACATAACCATACACTCCTGAAAGATTTACATTAAAGAATGGTGTTATTCCTTCTGTATGCCATGTAAACCTTAGAGTGAATTTCAATTCTAAGACAATTTATTTAATTTAATTTATTTAACATTTGTTTACCGGGAAAGTCAGACATGTAACAAAGCCAATTTTCAGCAGAGGCTCGGGGAGAAATGCTCCAGACGCATGTCTTTGTAACGTGGAAGGAAACTGGTGCACCCAGAGGAAACCCACACAAATGCAGGGAGGACATGCAGACTCCGCACAGAAGGTACTCCAGCCGAGAATCAAACCAGAGAACCTCTTGCGGTGAGGTGACAAACCTATCACTGTGCTGTTGAATATCGAAATTCTAAATGAATGCCAGAAGTCAACTAAACATGCTGTAGTTGAAGAATGACTGCACAATTTGCCTAACAGAAGTTACTCTATATCACTACTGTTGTCAACTTCAGAAGAACATTCAGTGCATACATGTACTACTAATGTATTTTCTTGTTTGCTAGGACTACAGATAGTAGTACTTGATGGTTTGCATTTCACTGCTAGGATGTCAACATACTATATATATGGCCTACTGTGTTAGCTTAAAATGTACAAGTTCTGAATACAATGGCAACTATTTTTGCTTTCAAGGATGCATGGCCACTATATATTTGTACGTGAATTCATTTGGAATTTGTGCAAAGGGGGTACAACTGTTAGAAAAACAGCAATGTCCTTTGCACCCCAAGCACTTCATTAGTAAACTAGCTAAATAATAATCACTCATCTGCTATCCCTTGATCTTGGAGAATAGTGTGGATCAGTGAATTACATTGCATCCAGCCTTTACACATTGTTAAAAGTAGTGAGTAAACAGTATTGAGCAAATTCACCTTGCATAAATGAGCAATTCGAACTTAAACAGGTGAAGGTAAACTATATATATATATATATATATATATATATATATATATATACACACACACACACACGTACACATACACACATATATATATATATATATATATATATATATATATATATATATGTCATAGGCATTTGTGTGTTATACGTGTATATATAAATATAGATACTGGAATAAATGCACTTGTTTAAAACAAACCTATGTGGGGCTTTCAGTACTGTAAGATTTTTAACTCAGGTTTTGCAGAATTAGTTTTGATGTATTCAGCTTGCAACACGATATCAAGATTCTATATTCTATCCAAATATATGTGTGCATGCAGGCATGCACACACGCAGTCACATATAAACAAACATTCATATGTATGTATGTATTTTTATTAAACTTTAAATCTGTTACCTGGGATATGCGTGCGTGTGTGTACAGGGGAAAGGACAACTTGCACAGTAACGGAGGGTAAGAGGGAAGGGATCTATACTGCAGCAGCTATTCCACACGAACATCAGCTGATATGGAGAGCTGCACACATAACTGTACTGCATTCATCATAGGGATTACTGCTACAGCATTATTATTTACCCAAAAGGAGTGCGAAAAGAATCCCAACATGCCCAGGAAAGGAAGCTGTCACAGTATGTGCTGCACAACTGCAATGGTAATCCTCACCTGCTCCTTGACTGTATATCCAGTTTACAGTGTTTGAAAAATGTACACAGAAGTAAAAAGTGACCATTTTCTATATGCTTTGGACTGATTGTGTTCTTGAAGAAGACTCTTGTAGTGGCCACTGCTATGACTGAGAGATCTGTTAGTGAGTCCCAAACAGAGTTCCACCTTTACTTTTCTAGCAGGAGGCAATACATTTTGATAGCTACTTAAGCTCGGACTAACTTTTTTGCAGACAATTAAAGATGCAAAAAAGTTTGATCTATTCACCCAATATCCTTAGTTCAGGACCAACAGTATCTAAGCATCTATGCATATCCAGCAAATGTAATAGTATCCAACCTGTGCACATTCAATAGATGTAATATCCACTTCTCTCTCTAACTCCCTTACCCTGTAAGGTAGGATTGAAAATGGTTTTCTGAATAGTTTAGCTATGTGCCAGCATGAATGCAGATTTAGATCTGAAAGATGGGTTGTGTTTTAGTCTAACCCTGTTCTTATGCAAGACTGGGTCAGGCTTTATACACAACTCCTAGAAGTTCAGGTATTAACCTACTTGAACTGACGGGCATCAGAAATAATGTTTTTGGGTTAAAAAAAGTGAGGGTTTCTGAGGCATTTGTTCCAAAGGTGACCAGGGTTTGCTTTTTAATGATGGCATTCATGTCCCATGGTGGAGACGCTTTTTTTTTTTTTTTTTTGGGTATCAAATGTGACATTTTTTAAGAACTGATTCACAACAGTGGGCCACAGGATGGGATTTAGGGAGAAATGCAACAATGACAGAAAGATGCATTTTGACAGATGCCTAGCAGGACCACCCAAGATGAGCACCTTTACCTACTGCAGGATTTGGGGTCCCTGACTTCTGAGATGCTGGAATATAGGAGTCCAGAAGATTAGGATCAGCTGGCAAGCTACTTCTCTTGCAATCACTACCAGCCTGTACAGCTGGTAAGAGTGGACATCGCCTTGTTTGTTCACGTACCACATTACTGTGATGCTGTGTGTGGGATAGCCTTCCGAATTCCTGCATGAAAAAAATCTGCTGTGCAAGCTCCTTGCACTACAATCAGGGACATTACTTTCTTCAGATTAATATTTGTTTACCATTGACCTACTTCATACCCCATGTAGTTTTAGTTGTGCTGATGGCACAACACTAAGGCCACACTTGGGGCATCTGTGGGGAGGCTTTGGGTCCTTTGCTGGGATCATGATCTTAACACCCTAACTGCATACCACTAGTTGAGACCACCATATGAATTACTTCCTAATGGATGGAATCAGAACATTCATTTGGTGTAGAAGATGGCTGTACTGCTGACACAAGTTCCTGATGGACCACACAACCTGGTGTGTGTGTGTATGGCTCATCCAGGGAAATAAAAAGAGCAAAGAGTGACATGTGACCCATTGCTCTCAAAGTTTGGGCTGAGAGATCTTTTCTTTATATCTGCAAAGTATACCTTCAGATGGCCTTTTCCTGTCCTTTGACATGTACTGTTGTTCACTTTTCTATGTCAAGCAGAACTTCCAAGAAATCTTTGACATCGCAAGAACAAGTCTTGACTTTGTCAGATTCACAGAGAAACCAATATAAGTAAAAAAAAAAAAAAAAAAAAAAAAAGTGCATAGTAATCTTTATGGACTCTGAACGTCTACTGAAGATGCTTTGATGAGCTAGTCACCCATATAATCAAGTGTCCAAACACTGTTAACACTCAGGGGGGGGCAGTGGGCAGCCAAAGAACAGAGGTGTGAACCAGCAATAGTCCTGCCTTGCCTTAAACCACATGGACTGGTGCTTTTGGATGGGATATGTAGACATAAATATCTTGCACGTCAAATCAGACTAACACAGCTCATTAGGAAGCAGAAGGGGTAACAGTGACCTGCATTCTGAATTTAGTTACTCTCAAGAATTTGTAGAGCCCTGATACATCCACAATAGGTCTACAGTAGCCATGTCTTTGGTACCAGGAAGTGCCTGGAATGAAAAAAAATTCTTTGTTCTCAAAACAGGCTGTACCAAATGAAACCTGTCTGGGGAAACCGGAAGTATGCCGATAAAAGGAGAGAAGGCCTTGAACTCCAGTTTGTCACCTGTTTAAATAATCTCCTTCACCCAAAAGTCAGGTTGAAACCTTGAAGTGCTCCCTGAATTGAGAAACCTTGCCACCCAACAGATAAGTGGGATAGGATGAAAGGAAGGAAAAAGGAAAGGGGCAAGGAACACTGCAAGTACCGATCACTTTCTTATTGTAGTTAAGGAGATGCGTCTCCCCTACTCCTTCCTTGTTTCCCAACCCTGCTTAGGTCTGCCATGTTTTTAGACATCCAAAGCAAGACACAAAGTGTGGCCAAAATGATGACATCACAATGGTATGGGCAATGATAATAACAAAAATCACAGGGTGTGGCCAAATAATAAAGTACGTAATTGCATTACTACAACACTATTACATCATGTACATTTTTTTCAAAAAGTTCAAACAAAAACACACAATAAATAAACAGAGAGTAAGTTTAAAATTCTGTAAATATGTTTGCCTTCCTAGGAAAAAGGAAAGCTATTCGATGATGCCAAGTCACATCCGACCTCCACAACAGCCTGATGAACAGCTGCTCCAATTCCCAGGGTTTACTAGGTAAGTAGGAATGAAGCAGATTGCAACACCTTTCTTCAGTATCACATACACACTGCAAGCACACCTACATACAGTTTACAACTATTTACAAGTTGCTTCAGACAATGGATGCACACAGAGCAGATGTATACCCAGTTAAGGCACATTATTATGTTGTACATCAGTAGTATGACAAAGTTTCATAGAACATAGCAGCAGGCATGGATCGAGTCTGCTGCCATTTTGCATACATCAACATGTTCAAGCCAGTGTACAACACCACTGTTTCCGGGCACACCAAATGAACATCTAGTGCTCTACAACAAAGATACATGACCATAGAAGATATAAAAGCACATAGTAATGACAATGAGATTATTTTGTACAGTAGAATGTCTACACTGCCACAGCTAAAGGTCTACACATTGTGCAGTGTACCTTTATGACACCCAGTGGGTAACAGTACAGTACAGCATCATCAGACAGAGCATGCAGAGTGATGCTTGGTCTTTGAGCTCTGCCACTGTCGTCCAGTGTCACAAGCATCTATGTTTAACCTCACATGAAATGTCCCACTTACTTTCATAGTGATACTCGTGTGCTACTCTTCCCAACAATTTCCACATCACCCCAATCCCAAAGTATCTTCCATGACACAAACTGCAAGTGTCCATATGGCTGAATGTCTCTGCTGTCATAAGGAATGGCCAGGTTACCAATGTACATTTACTGCTCGCCATCCTTTAAAAAAGATATAGCAGAAGGCCCTAGAATAGCTGTACTTAGAGGGTGTGGCATCAGTAGAGGGCATGTTGGATGAACAAAAATGTGTTTTTGTAGAGAAGAATGAATGGCATGCTGCAGTTTGATGTATTATATCCAGACCTGAAGAGTCTTGATTTGACATACTGGCCTGTGTGTAAGGTTAGTTTTCAATTCTTTACAAATTGCCCCCGAAAAAAATAACTTATTTCTAAAATTTGTGACTATGTCACAGTACACAAATGTACATACAGTAAGGAATGAATCAGGTTTCCTTTTTCTCACAATACTGTATAAAATAATTTAAAAGAGTTATTGTTTACCTCTGACCTTGCTGATATTACACATTAATGCTTCTAGAAAGAATCAGCCACCACCACAATTGCTGGAGGAAAACAATAAATGAGCACAGAACTTTAAAATGAGCTGAGCGCACTGACGTTACGCTGTAGCATTCATCTGGAGGAGAACTAAAATTCTCCTCCATCTAGAGTCATACTAAAGCAGAGAACTGAAGATAAATAAATAGCCAAAAGTGCAATTATTTATTTATTTCTGCTCCATTTATGTACTGGAGAGCAGATGAATTCTGCATCTGAAAGTGCAGTGAAATTTTGCATCCAAAAGTGCAGTGAAATTTTAGAATACATCAGCTGTGCTTGTCAGGCAGAATCAGCCATTTGCAACTGTTCTTTATGCTGACTATATAACAACACTTTATCCCCGGAACTCAAATAACACAGCAGCACACACCAAATACCCACATACAATAACACAGCTACACTGCAATAGTCTGCTTGTGTTATGTAAGTAAATGAAAAAAAAAAACCTAGTGCAGCATTACACAATTACTAGTATCCACAGGGCAGTGCGGATACTTGAAACAAAAATTTTAAACCACAGCATTAAGCACTAACATGTAAAACTGGGATAAGAAGCATCACTTACCAGGCACGACTTTTTGCATTGCAAGCAATAAGCAAAAATGGAGGCAAAACAGAAAATAGGGACCATGTTAGGCCAGCAAAAAAATGTAAAATAAATAACTCTCAAGAAGGACCAAAATGTATTCTGGTATATATATATATATATATATATTTTTTTTATTTATTTCTAGTTAACAAAATTAAACACAGGTTAAAAAGAATGCAACAGAAAGTGGAGAAAATCAGAAAGAAATCAGACAGTCCAAGGCAATAAGATGAAATGAAAAAATGGAATGGTAATTGGATAATTGTTGTGCAGCATATGCTTATGTTTTGTCATAGATCCAAAGGTTTGCTTTGCTACGCGGTCTATCACCCAAATAAAATGCATATTTATTTGGTCACAAACAATGATATAAGACTATGGTGTCAGTCACTATTCTGACATCCCACTGGACAGATGTTACACATGGATTTAAGAACAGATACCTGAAGTGATGTTACTTGCAGTTATTAAGAACATACAAGCCAATATGCACACAGTCTTCAAAATGAATGAGTGTTGATTATAAATAACATCAGAAAGGTTAGTGTTGTAGTTTAATGTCTGCATTAAACATATGAAACAGACAAAACACTGACAATTTTTTTTTTGGTAGCTTTACAACACTAGAAGTTTCAATGGATATTTACACTGTTCTTGCAGTGGCCTGATTTGACTGTTACTTATTAGCACCTTGTGACCAGACTCTTTTTTGGCTGGGAAAAGTCAGCTTGTCTACAACAAATGCAAAACAGCCAACAGGTGCTTTGTTTTTTCATTTTTTTATAAACAAGAGTTTAGAATTGTTTTTATGGGGTTATTTTCCTCCCTCCAGCATCATCCTACAACACCCTACGTAATGCCCCTCATCCCTCACAGGCCTACTAGCCACCTCCTTAACCACCACCCCCCAAAAGCTCCGTAGGGATGGGGTGAATGCAGAACTTAAAGGCATCATTGGAGTCTGGCTGTTCACATCCATCAGGGATATTTTTTATTTTATGCTCCCCCCTGTTATTTCCCCATCCCTCTAGTCAATTTGGTACATCTGAGAAGCAGGCATGCAATGGGTATGTGTGAAGCATTGCCCTACTTCTGTAGCAGATCAGCTTATCCACACCTTATTTCTCCTTTGGCACACGCCTCTTGGCATGACATTCTCAGCCTCCACCAAAAACCATTGTAGGAGATACTAATGGAATCACCCACCCACTAGGGATGGTAATGCCCATTCCTCTCTGCCACTTTGTCAGACACAAGACCTGCTAATCAAACCAGAGTCGAATGGACTGTAGTCAGGGCTTTATCCCTTCACTCCACCAAAATGTCCAAGTTTAGGATTTTGAAAGGGTTTAAATATATTTTTATTTCTCTTAAGATGACTTCACACAGATGAACTGAATAGCAAATCTGAAGAAAGATATATCAAGAGCTGCAAACTGCAGAGTTAGCTTGCTTAATTAATTGATAATCTGCAGACTTTATATATTACAAGATAACACAGAATGGATTGCAATCTATGACAAAATGTACCTCATCAAGGCCTACAATAATAAAACTCATTTGATCACAGACAGAAAATCAAATGGATAGCCTGCCACATTTTCTTATGTGGTGGTCTTTTACACCCTCCCCAAGCATATGGTACTGACATTCCTCCTCTTCCTAATACAACTAACTTTGAAGAAGTCAAACCTCAGAGCAAGTTACTTACGCTTGCAATCAGCATCCTGTTTTGTCTCCTGATCTCAACTAAATGGGTTTCAATGTGCAATGGGCTGGGAAGAAAATCCACATCAAAGTGAACAGATACTTCACCATATGTAATCAACTATATGACTCTGTTTTGAATTCTATTTATTTTGCTTTCACAAAAGTTGTTGGCTGCAGTGCATAAACTTGCTTAATCTAGCCTAGTCCACTAAAATGCATACAGTAATGATACAGTAAGACAAAAAAGAAAGAAAAATCTGAGGTGGCATGATTCAACAAACATGTAACTGGGTTTTGAATTAAAAGACATCATTTGTATAGCTATATAATGCTAATGGCAGTCTTACGTGAGCAATACTTCATTAGAGAAAGTCAGAAAATGAAGACAAGTGTGTAAGCATTTGATGTTTTACACTTCTGAATTAACAAGTGTACCTTTTAATATTTTTAATATCCCTTCTTGAAACTTTTGTTTTTTCTCTGAAGAACACATTACTTGTTGGACTTCCAATCACACAAGAAAGGTGATTCTTACTGCAGAAAAAGCATAATTACTCAGTCCTTACCTATCATCTGCGCTATCGTTTTTTCATACTCGGCCACAATTCTCCTGTGAGACAAAGTAATTAAAAAGTATGATTTGTCTGTGTGCTAGAAAAATAAGTACATGAATAATTTCCTAAAAGTCTGACAATATTTTTACTTCTTTAGGTTCTGTTCATCGACAACTTATCTTGTTGTATATTGCGTTACTTATTTTTCTTCAAATCACAGATAAAGCTACGCAAGAACCATCATGTTTAAAAAATAAGTGCACATAAATGCATATAAATAGTGAATAAGATGTTATTCTCCAAGATTTATCGCTTGAAAAATATTCTGAGACACGCAAAGCAAATACAAAAGAATTCAGGTCCAAAACTGAAATATATATATATTTATATCACATGACATTTGCCACACACAACAGCTTTCCTGTATTTTTGATGTTAAAATTTTTACAAAAATCTTAGCAGGTTAGTGATTTAAGACTCTACTTGTGTGCTCTTTTTGTGAGGCAGATCATACTAATGGAATTAGACTCAGGTTTTATGCTTACTGTCACAAGAAACACTGAAAATGACTTTGCAGTACAACAGTCCTGCAGTAAAGTTGTGCTTTTCACTGCTGACTTCTCTGTAACAGTTTAAGAACACATGCACAATGCACTTTTATTTTAGAAGTTTTGTTAGTTCTTCAGAATCCCTTAAATCTGAAACATTTACATTTCCTGTTAATGAATTTATATATATATATATATATATATATATATATATATATATAAAACATCAAGAGAAAAATCTCTGGGTTAGAAAAGGTTTAACAGCTATTCATACAGTTCCAACCTCGAACCTCACTGTTTCAAATCACATTCAAATTGCTATTTGGTGTGTTGTCTGTGTTAGGTTAACAATGGACTTTGCTCAGTGGAATATGCAACATATGAATATTTGTCAGAATGCTCACTAGGCTGTACAACAGAGACAGAAAGTTTCTAGCCTTCCCGACTTCTGCCAGGAATGTGTACAGCATATCAGGCAGCATTCTGTAACTTTTTCATTAGCATTAGCACATTTAAAGTTACATATCCTAACCCAGGTACAGTAATAAATGTTATGCATCATGTTCATTGATAATATTAAACAAAATGAGAAATGTAAGCTTACCATGGACTTTCTACATCAAATAAAGTCATCTATACACATTGTAATTAATGCAGTGTTTAATACCACAATCTGCTCTTAAACTCTATACATATATATATACATATATATATATATATACATATATA